>NC_056750.1:230087314-230349814 GCF_019279795.1 Protopterus annectens
TAATTATTCCAACATTGGTGGCATGGTGCCATCAATGTACCTGCATGCTGTTCTTATTACCACTGTGGTCCCATATATGCATGTGTTCTGTTTGCTATGCAACTGTTCCATATCTGGTGTCTGGGTTAATAGGAATATCTATGCATGCTGTTATACCTAACCCTGGAATGTGTTGACTACTACTAACCCACGTATGATGATGAAATCTAAACACTATAGCACATTTGGGAAGGCCAGTCCAGCGGACCCACCTGTTCCACCTCACCTGGTCGTGGCACTGGGTACCAGCATGTCTAGGGCCCAACCCGGGACCTCCCTGCTCATTGGTCCTGCACCAACTTTGGGTGGAACTGCTTCAGGGGACGGGGCTCAGCCCAACCCCCAGGGAGTGAGCATGGACAGGTACCTGTCACCTGTCACCAAGTGGGAGTTTTGATGCATAGAGAAATCAACCAGCAGCTTGGTTATCTTCTTCGCCAGCTTGAGGGCCATGTGTCTCAGCTAGAGCATCAGTCAGGACTGTGCAGGTGCAGTGATCACTTCCCATGGGTGGGGACCTCAGTCTCACTGTTTCCACTAGGGGGCTCATGGAATTCCGCTTTCCCAACACCCCTCCCCATCAAGGTGTTTACCCCCCACGTGTCTTATACTGCCCCTTTATGCATCTTGTTTGTCTTGTCTGTTAAACTACCCAACCTACCTCCCTAATTATAGTAAAGGAAAAATGAGCCTGCCTCAGGCACACAAACCACTATTTATTACTGTTTACTGTGAGTGCTTTCATAAGAGTAACTACTCCAACTTCTTCACTTAATCCCCTGTGCTTTTGCATTCTCCAACTCTTACGAAAGTGCTCACAGTAAATAGTAATAAATAGTGATTTATGTTCCTGAAGCCAGCTCGTTTTTTCTTCACTAAGTTTTTTCGTGTGAGAAATGATTCGTACCTCCCTAAATATACCTACTACCACTCCTCAACATCCCACTCTCACCTCAAAAAAAAAAAAAAAAAGGCAATCTGTTCCCAAAAAAAAAATCTTGCCCCATACATAGCTGTCCATTTCGCACATGTGTCCACTGGACACGTAATCCAGTCTAATTGGCATCACAACTTATTAATGTTCTCCTCACCCCCCTCCCAGGGGTTTGAGTGTCCAAATCTACCTTCAAATTCTGTGTATATGCACAGCTGTTGCTGTAGAAGAGATGGGCAGTTAAGTTCCTTCCCTACACCTTTCTTGCACATCCCTGGCTATTTTCCCTACTGTCCTTCCCTCCTCGTACCCTTTTTTTAACCACTTTCCTATCAACCTCTTTCTTTTCTTTTAAAGAAATTAGCATGGGGTAAAGCGGGAGTAAGTACTTTTAAGCAGCAGTAAGCAGGTTTAAGCCTGTTTGCGCTGGAGTAAGTAATGCCTACACCTATATATATATATATATATATATATATATATATATATATATATATATATATATATATATCGTTTACTAAGAAATCACCTAATCTAATGAAAGTTAAAAAATAACATGAAGTTTTCAGCACTTAACAGCAATCCCACCCTTCCCGTAACTCCCTAACCAGGAAACTTACCATCCCGTTTTTTCAGGGGGGCAAGCCCCCCTGCACCCCCACACCCCTCTAACTATATAGTCCAACTCTGAGATCGCACTACAGTGAGGAAAGGGATGTATTTCCCTTACTGCACTGTACCGCGATCCCTCTACATAATTGAACGTTATATTTGCAAATGCACAGACCATTCGCAAATATTCCATTCGATTACGTGGCCAGCACACATATGAACAATTTGAACATCTGTAGTTTGAATAGTTCATAGGCGTGCAATGCTACGCCGATTTATAATAGTAAACCATATATATCTATGTAGATATATATGGACATAGTTATATTTATGTAAGCAGATATATATCCCTATATAGGTATATACGGACATACATCTGTAGATAATGAGAAAATAACAAAAACATATATGTCCACATGCACCATTAATGGGCTTGAGAGGCCCCAAACAATAAACGACTTGTAAGAAGAGGTGTACCCCCCACCACAGCCAGACACATCCGCACTGCAATACACTACCAAGTGTTGCAGATCCCATAACCAGGACCAGACATGACATGGGCACATGATGTTAACACTACTCCATCACACCTGTATGATGTCAGGCTGGTATCGGTAACTTATCATCCAGTACAGTCTGGCTCCCATAGGTAATGTACAATGTAGAAGCTATCAACATCCCTAGAATACATACACATATATGCAGATACAGATATATATATATATATATATATATATATATATATATATATATATATATATATATATATATATATATATAGATATGTGACTACACACACACACACGCAGAGATATGTACAGTAAGATACATATGTAGACGGTGCACACAATATGGAGCAGCCACTATGCCTACAGTTAACACCTTAACAGCTGGACACTGTATGAGCCACCCATACAAATGACAATCATTGCCTTCAACATATATCCACAGAGAGGTCATAGGATATAACATGACACACAGGTTTGTATAAATGGAAAACCTTTATTTGTGTACTATTACAGTTGCATATGCCATGTCATATGTTCAGACACTGACATCAATATAAACAGAGAAATGCAACTGTGAAACGGTTATACTAATACAGTAGTCTAGAAAGGTTTACAAATGTTGCTGTCCAGGCTGAGCCCTTTAAATAGTACAATAGTAAAGACAGACTGGGCCACAGGATACCAAACAATCAACAGTAAGTAATGCAGGTGATAGTTCAGCAGCTTCTATCTACACTCTGTACACAATCACTAGGTGGTAAAGACCTCAGATGACACAATGGGATGTAACTGTTACATAACAAGGTATAACTGACACCATCACAAGCACACTGACAAACAAAACAGTCTGTATGGCAGGAGGCAGTAGGCCTGCATTAATCCAATTTATGTAATTAATTTAAATATAGGTGAATTGCATGCTAATGTACATCCAGATACCTTAAGACAGCTCACCTCTGATACCCCCACATATTGTTACAGCCTAGGTTATTTATGGTGCATCCCCCTCCCCCAGACTCAGTAATACAGGGCCATTTACCACTGTTACATACACTGGCTCTGGAGTGCATAAGGGTACACATGCATTGTGTAGGTGAAGCCCACACATATATGGCCACAGCCCCACTGTATTTGTGGGGGATACAATAGCAGTGGACTGATGTCAGGAATGGCAGCATGATATACTCACAGCCCACTACAGAGCAACCCCTGACAACATGTCATATGTGCAAAGCTTGGTATGTAGGTGGAGGACAGAGGCTGGAAGACAGGCCCATATCTGGAAAACTGTTGGTGGTGTTGCAGGATAGTCTGCAACATTACCCTTAGTCCGGGATTTGAGGTTAGAAACATAAATGGATGTAGCCATGTACTGTTAGGACTCAACACACTCACTGCCAGTGAAATATCTGACACAGGACCTGTGTGGTGGACAGACAAAACATGATAGGCACACCTCTGGCCATCAAGAGGATAGGCCCACAGTTGGGAGCTATGCAGACAGACTGCATTCCAAGGTAAACTAGTATTTACACACAAACCCTGTAACACCAGTACTATACAAAGCATAACATAACTCTACTCACACTCTGTCTGCAGTTCTGGAACCTCCTACGAATATGTAGCTGGCCTGAGTCTGCAGGTTCTTCTCTAAGAGGTATTGCTACCTGCTGTCTGTAACATGGATGCCCACACACAGGAAGGATGTCCATCACACAGGAAAGGTAAAGGGACCATGACCACATGGTAACTGGAAGTACTATACATCAAAGAGAGACAGAGAGAGAGAGAGAGAGAGAGAGAGAAAAAAAAAACTTTCCAAAACAAAAAGCCTAAGGCAAAGGCATATTAAAAGCCAAAGGAAGAAGAAACCATCATTCATCAGGACATCATTCCCACAACAGGTATGGAATATATATACATGTAATAGAATTGTAGTATCCCATCCATAATACTCAGATAGATGATGTGGAATGATTTATATGTGCCATTAGGTGTTGTTGTGATGATGTTCAACTGAACAACCGCTATGGACAATGGTGTCTGTCCCTGTGGGTAGTGTGCCATAGCCATCAACTGTGCAGGTCAGCACTGACTGACAAGATGTAAGCCATCATAGTGTGTGTTGTGTAATGGGAATTAGGAATATTACGTACCCAATAGCTGGTGGTGGAAGTAATACCATTATGATGGACACGTGGGACCCACAGCCCACCACTGGCAGGATACTCAGGTTAAACTTTAATGTAGCATGCAGGAATGCCATAGGTGTGTAATAGGGTTACCTGTTTTGGGTCCTACATATACCCCCTTAAATGTCAGGCCATGTCCATATGTGGCACCTGTCTGTGTTGTAGCAAGGTAGAACAGTGCAGCCATGCAGGAAGGTGCTGTGAGATTATGGACCTGATGTCTGAATGTACCTCACATATAGGTATGCATATGTGTATATATGTCACATATATAATATATATATATATATATATATATATATATATATATATATATATATATATATATATATATATATATATATATATATCAGCATGTATGTCCACAAAGCTTGGGCTAAAGAGAAGTCTCTCTGTTGATCAGTGGCAGTGAAAAACATTGAGCAGCCTGCCTGCCCCTGTGGGAATGGTTACTGACTTGAAACTGTAGTTTTATTGACCATTTTGGGTCAATTCCAAACTCCTTCATCTTCCTCTCTTAAAACCTGGTTGCCTCATGGTTTTGGCGTCTTTTCAGGCTTGTTGGCTGTTGGTGAAGCACCCACCAAGTGGAGAAAATGCTGAGAGAAGAAAGGAGCCACATTTGAGATTTTAAGTATTCTTCCTCTGTTTATTTGCTAAGTTTTTCTGCATAGCCGCCTATTTTGAGCATTTTCTGAATTGTTAAACTTGATTTCTGCATTAGTAACTGTATTTAGAGCACAACCTTGAGCTGTTTACTGAATTTCCTGTTTGCACTTATTTTTAAAATAGTTTTTTTCTCAAAACTTGCATTTTATCTGTCTTTGGCCTAGCACTCTTGTGTGGGGTCATTAACTGCACTGTTATAACTTGTTGATACTTGTGAACCTCTGCTATCTCTGAAAAAAAAAAAACAAAAAATCTTGCTTTTTTCCCACTTTTCTGAGATTTAAAAAAGTTCAGTTACAGGCTTGCTGTTCTTGAACTGTTTGTAAGTTTCTTGGAGGCCATTTTTTGCTAGGGCTAAAGGGAAGTCTCTCTGTTGATCAGTGGCAGTGAAAAACATTGAGCAGCCTGCCTGCCCCTGTGGGAGTGGTTACTGACTTGAAACTGTAGTTTTATTGGCCATTTTGGGTCAATTCCAAACTCCTTCATCTTCCTCTATTAAAACCCTCTTTTGTGCGGTTTTGCACATTTTTGTGCATAGCGCAACAGCGGGCAGTGCCGCCTAATTGGGTTTAAACTATTCCTGGCTCCACAAAGTCTGCTCTTCACTTTTTCCCTTACAACTGCTCTATCTCTCAATTTAAACACCATGTTCTCATTCTAAGGCCCTTCACTGGTACAATTAAGTAATCCTACAAGTTAGCACTATTAAACCATAAGCACTACTTACTCTTATACTCTCGACGATTACACTGTCCTCTATTGGTCCATCTTAAATTCAGTTTCCCTATATTACTCTAGCATGTCCAAAGGTCAGTCAGTGGTTTCCTCTCCAGTCCAGCTGGTGAATCTGGGAATTTTGAGGCAATGTTACAACTGTCTCATGTACACGGACAACCCTCACCTCCTCCAAACAGGTTCAAATATATGTGAGAGATGCAACTATTTAGCCAAACTGGAAGCTGAGCTCTCTCATCTCAAAACTGGTGTAACCAGTCAGGAGGAGAAGGTAACCTCACACACAATTCCAGTATCACATAGTCCCACCACATCAGCGAACCAAACACATAAATACACAAAACATACTGGAGGCTCTAAATAAAAATCTACCTAAGCAACAGAGACCTCCAAAGCAGACATCCAAGCAAACGCTACCTCAAAACAAAACACGCACAACACATAGCCCACAAAGTCAGTATGCCAAGCAGCCACAGCCCTTAAGGCTGAATAACACACCTGATCCTCTTCTAATAGGTGACTCTATTGTCAGACACACTGACGTCCCGCTCACCAGGCTGAATAAAGAGAAGGTCACGGTGAGCTGCCTGTCGGGTGCTAGGATCCGCCACATAACGCAAGCACTCAGGTCACTCCAAAGCAAATACAAATATGACTCAGTCATTGTACATGCTGGTGTGAATGACCTGAGATGTACCTCCCTGGACTACATGAAAAGAGACATTGAGGAGCTCTCTGATCATGTAGCCCAGGCTGGTATGACCCTGACCTTGAGCAGCATCTTACCCTCACCTAGAATGATGCCACAGTACAAAGACAAAATGATCGATTTTAACAATTGGTTAAAATTTTGGTGTCATTCAAAGGTGACCCAGTGTCTGTCAGCCTGGGATGACATGCTTGACAAGCCACGTTGCTTCACTAGGGATGGCTGGCACCTGTCACCACTGGGCTTTTGGATATTGGCAAAGGCTCTTGCCACCCCCATAGTGCCTTTTTCTAGGCAAGGCTCAAAAGTCAAACCCACCCCCATAGACAGCACAAGGAACAAGAAACTAAAGGTAATGCTGCTTAACGCCAGAAGTCTTAACCTCAAGATGCATGCACTCGAAGCTCTCCTCAGTATGGAGAACATCGATATCTGTGCAGTGACAGAAACCTGGTTCAAGGCTCCAGAGAGCATCCCAGCACTACCAGGCTATACCTCATATCATGCTTTTCGGCCCCAAAACCCGGACCGAACCACAAAAGGAGGGGGTGTTTCCATATTTATCAAGGATATCCACACCTCCAGGTTAGTGGCATTGCACGAAGTATCGGAGACCATCCATGTGCAACTAACAGTGGGCAAGACTGCTTTTCAGTTTATAGCATCATACAAACCACCGTCTCAAAGTCAGGAATCCCACTCGGCTTTCCTGAAAACATTGGAGAACATGAAGATCTCTTCGAACACCATTATATTGGGCGACTTCAACTACCCAAACATTGACTGGGAGCACTACTCAAGCCCCAGCACCTTAGCCCAAAGGTTCCTGGAAATTATAAACTCAAATGCTATGGAACAACTAGTCACCACTCCTACAAGAGGGGACAACATACTAGACCTGATCATTACCAACATGGGGACTCTATGCTCCACACCAGAAGTATATCCCTCATTGGTAAGATCAGACCATAAATTAATTTCACTGTATGTCCACATCAAGACCCCCACCCCCATCCCAGAAAACCACAGTGAAAAACTTCTCAAAAGCAAACTTCTCACTTCTCAAAACTGAAATGGAATCCTTCAAGGCCCCAGGGCCAGTGGAAACTACGGCCCAAACTGCAGAATCCTATATAAACGCATTCTACGGACATCTCCAGGAATGCATGGATCATGCTATCCCAAACAAAAGCAAGACCCAATCATCCAAAGGCAGGCATTCAGTCTGGTGGATCCCTTCCATAAATAAACTGTACAACAGAAGGAGGAAGCTATTACATGACAGAGCAAAATCCCTAATAGGGAAGACATTTCTGATCAGTACTAGCAAAAAATTACGATCCCTCATAAAATCCTCCAAGGCCAGCTTCGAGAGAAAAATTGCACAGGACACCAAAGACAATCATAAGGCTTTTTTCAGTTATGTTAGGAACCTGGGATGCAACTCCCAGACTTGTTCTGAGTTGATTCTAAATGACAAAAAATACACTGAACCCACAGACATCGCCAATATCCTGGCAGACAGGTTCAGTGCAAACTCCCCCCCCCCCAAAAGAGCAAGTATCTATCGGGCCAGAGGGCTGCCTCCCAAACATCTCTGATGCTCAGGTGAAGGCTGCCCTCTCCAAAGCAAAAAACACTGCTTCCATGGGACCAGATGGCATCCCAGGTTGCGTCCTACATGAAATCCAAGAGTAACTAATCCCTCAAATAAAACAGCTATACAATCTCAGCCTCACTACAGGATATGTGCCCACAGAATGGCGTACAGCAATAGTGGTCCCACTCCACAAAGGTGGAGCCTCTACGGACCCTGCAAATTATCGCCCCATAAGCCTGACTAGCTTAGTCTGCAAGGCCATGGAGAGGATCATCATGGAGCTCGTAAACAAAGACATTGGGGAACTACAGACACTAGATCCTACCCAGTTCGGCTTTGTCAAAGGCAGATCCTGCCTTTTGAACCTGGTTGACTTCTTCGAAACAGTCACCAAAGCCATAGATGAAGGGAAGGTAGTCCACACAGCCTATCTGGACCTTGCAAAGGCATTTGACACAATACCCCACTCGGGCATCATAGATAAGCTATCCAGCTTAAATATAAACCCCTATGTCACAAGATGGGTCACAAAATGGCTCAAAGACAGAACCCACAGAGTGAGAGTTGCTGGAGCCATGTCAGACTCGAAACCGGTCACAAGTGGCATCCCACAGTTTTCTGTCCTAGAACTACTCTTGTTCGGTATATACTTTTCCGAGGTACAGGCAAATGTGGGAAGACTATGGCTCACCAAGTTCGCAGAAGACTGCAAACTGGGCACCATAATCGACTCTCCAGCTGACACAAACATCCTTCAAAAAGGTCTCACAGAGACAGATAACTGGTGCCAGCGCCATGGTTTAAAGCTAAATGCCAAAGAATGTATAGTCATACCCTTTGGCAAAAACAATGTGCCCACAAATTACCACATAGGCAGAAACCAATTAAGTACAGAGAAAGTTATTAGGGACCTGGGGACCCAAGTTGATAGCAATCTCTCCTTTGAAAACCACATTGCCAAAGTGGTTAGAAAGACCTTCTACATAGCCCACCTCATCACGAAGGGTTTCACATCTAGATCAAGAGAGGTAATAGTGCCCCTTTATTCATCCCTCATCAGGCCCATCATAGAATACAATGCCCCTTTTGGGATGTACCTTACCTGACACCTGCAGCAATTAGAAAGACCCCAAAAGTATCTCAGCAAGAGGATCAAGGGTCTCAAACAGATGCCATATGCTGCTCGGTTAAAAAAACTCCAGCTCTACTCAGTTGCATACCGCCTACTTCGAGGCAATCTATGCCTGACATACAAAGCTATGTCAAATCCAGAATTAATGGACATGCTCCACCTCAGTAAATCTAAATCCCTTAGAGCCACATGCTCGAGGGACTTGAACCTCAGCACAGAAATAAATAGAACTTGCTGGTGGGACAGGTTCATAACCCAGAGGCTCCCTTTGCTCTGGAATAGAATTCCAGTTCATGTGAGGCAGAGCACCTCACTAAATCTCTTCAAGAAGAATCTTGATAGGTGGATGGGGTATCGTAAGTGTGCCCCAGGGATTACTCCCGTGTCACTATTAGACAGAGGCACAGTAAACTAAACCTTAAAAAGGGCCCAGTATACTCAAATCAAGGGGTGGCGTAAGCCATACAGAATCGGGCTAGGCTTATAATTGCCCCAGGGCAGATAGCCTGGTATGAACCTATGAACCTATGTGTAGACATATATACGAGCACATATATACATCACATATATCTACACATATATAGAGATATACCTATATGCACATGTCTACATATATACAAACACACACACAAACATATATGTAAAGACATGTCCCCTATAATTCTACCACAGTGATGCTTGCTGTGTGTGAGGCACCAGCACACATAGCAATACACACAGATATCTACAGCTGGCAGTTTGTTCAACATGGATGGGTATGTCTGTCAAGTATTCAATGGGAATATGGGAAAGTATGGCAGGTATACTTGCGGAGGTGGTCAGGGTTGGAAGATATAGAGGACAGTCTACAGGGATGGTATGTGACACATGTGGTGGGTAAACACCCTGGATGGTGTGTGTGGTCTGTGATGTGGATGCCCCATGGGCCCCAATATAGGCACAGTGGCAACAAGCCTCCCACCCACTTCTACTCACAACAGCAGTCCAAGTCCTGAAGGTGCCTGGCCTAGAGGCTGAGCAGGAGGAGCATGTCAGCCCTGTGAATGTGTACTGGGTGCCTCAGACTGATGTAGCACATCCCACATGTGTCTCTGGTGCCCGGTATGGAACATAACTATACCTGACCTCAGGGTACAGGAACATGTCTGTGTGTGCCCCCAGGGTGGGGCAACATCCCCTGGGTTGGTTCCACCTGATGGTATTGCTGGGCCAGTACATGAAGAGGCCCCTGGTTGGGACAGGCATGTGATGTAAGCAGGTATTATAGGCATATGAGTTTGGAGAGGTGGTTCTGCTGACCAATAGAACATATACATATTTTTGTGTCACTGTTATAGAACATATGTTGGTAGTAATAGTCTACACAATCCCAGAACATGTCCAACAGCATGCATAGATTTCCCCAATAACACAAAATGTCAAATGTGCAGCAATCCCAAGGCAGCCATACCACTGGCATATATGGAACCATAGTGGCCCTGACAATGGCATGCAGGTGAATAGTCTGTCACAGGCCAGCAATGATAGTGTCCACACAGGGGACATGGCTACAATCACATAGCAGAAAGTGTTGTGCAATACAATATCTGTCCCACTGGTAGGTAAGCCGTAGCCATACATAATGAGTTGTGTGTACAGCTTGTTGAAGCTGATATGGTGGGGGGGGTGACTGAGATGTGTATTACGAACTGTGGTAAGCTTGTTATATGAGTTGCTCAGACCTGTTTCCATCTTTATGTCTTTCAGCCAAGATGCCACATGCATGCTTGCTCACCTATTCAACAGTGGAGAATGATGTGCTTATGTCACACCTGATCCAGCACTACCCAGTGCTTTTTGGCAGGGCTTCCCATGAACAGCAGGAGCGGACCACCCATTGAAACAATCTAGTCCACAGGGTCAATGATATCGGACTGCACAACCACAGTTATGAGCAGGTCCATCATCATTGTACTGACCTGCTTTGCAATGCCCATCAGTATGCTACTGCAGTGTGGGGGGATCACCTTTCTACAGGGGGGCCCATGCCATCCATCCCCTCGACATGTGTGGAGGAGCTCCTGGCCAGCCTCATGGCACCTACCCTTCTGATCAGCCACCAACCGCTGGACACTTTCGTGGAAGTTGGTGGCATCCACACACCAGCCAAAATCTGTGCAGCTAAGGACATAGGGCAAATCAGTAGATCATTGTTGTGTATACATCCGCATTGGTACAGGTAGATCATGCATATCTGACATGTCATAGACATATTGTGTTGCTGCATTGTAGTGATAAACAGATGTCCAGATGTGGTAGTCTCATGGAAATGTACCATTGATGTATTGTAATACTGCACCCACCCTGTAGCACTGCCACAGGTGTGGCCACTGACATTGCATCTCTCACACTGTTATGTAGGTCCCACCGGGATATCACTAAGGCAGCAAGCTGTAGCTGGTGAGTATGGTTTATGTAGATGCTTGCCAACACACCGGGCATGTAATGATGATGGTATATTCCATGCACACATCTAACACACCTACCCTGAATGCATGCTGTACATGTGCATGTATTGTTGCTGTGAAATGCACAATGTCATGGGGTGACCATGATGGGGTATTGGAAGGGTATGTCAGACACCTGCATGATAACTAGTCCACAGAGAGTAACATAATGATGGTAGACATGGCCTACAGTAGGGACATGTTTGAAAGAACATCCATATACAGTGCCACACCATTGTATATACCTGTAGTACAATGGCAACTTCTGCAGAGATACACTATGGCATAAGGCATTACAGTAGTACACATTATCAGCTGGGTCTAGGCTGCAGCATGTGGTGTTTAGTGTATGGGACACTGCAAAGTGACACACACATGTAGGGCTTACTTGTCATGCATCTGCAAAAAGGCTGAAGGGGGGGCATTCAGCATGACACACCAGTGCACTGCAGCAGTGTTCCTAAGGATGCTAGGAATTGATCTATCTTCACATAGTCAGGTTCAGTACCTGTGGCAGATGTAATCCTACCCCCACAGAAATAGTGATGGCAGTGTGTGAACACCATGGGATGTGCACATGAGTAGACCTTACAGTCATACAGAATAGGGGACATGTGTAGGGCAGACTGAACATACACTGGCAAATGCAGGTGGCCAACACTGATATACCCCTGCCAGCAGTAGTGACTGCTGTAGTACATACAACAAGAAGTGGGATAAACCGTCATGATAAGGTTGTGAACACATATGCCCACCCGGTGTGTATGCATCATGTTCAGCAGCCGCATACACACCGTGTAGATACTGCATGTGAAAGTACAGGACATAAGTCACATATCGGGCTCGTGCACTGCTAAGATATGTGGTGATGTGGTCCCATGGCAGATCAAGAATGGGTGCATCAAATTAATAAAGGTCTGAACACCCCCCTTAGCCACGATATGCTCTGATATTTTCAGTGTAAGAGTATTGAATTGGTCATACATGGTCTGTTGATGTTGACAGCTGTAAATCAGGCATCAGGCATTCACAAATGACCACTGTCCACATATCATCCCAGATATGTGTTGCTGAAAACATAGGGGCTGTGAGCAGTAAAGCTGACATAACTGACACAGTACTACACATCCCACAATGGGTTATACACCTGTGAGTTGTGATGCACAGTACATGGCAGGGTGCAGAACAGGTGCATAGCAATAGTGTGTACATGGGTGCATGCAGTGGTATCCAGGGGAAGGGGCATCACCTAGTGACACAGCACATGCATCACACACATGTATACTGTTGCTAGCATGGATTGACTATAGCTGAACTGCATGCTGTTCTGTACGATATGTTCTGCATGTAGACAGATGGGTAATAGGAGGACTGTGTGTACTATCAATGTGCAACCTCACCTGTATGTGTGCATGCGTGTGTATATCCTGGTGGTTAGTTAGTTTGTCTGCAGGGTCACTCTTGTGAAGTGGAGGGAAGTAGATGCATGTAGGATGCGTGTGTGCATGTGTGTGTTTGTGTGGGTGGCCATCTAAGCAAATGTGAGATTGTGGGGTGTTCATTCAGTTGTATCTCCCTTTGGGACTATGCAGTACATGGACATGGATTGCCACATTACACACCAGGAATACTTGTTATGTGTATAATCACAGGACAGCAAATAGTATAATATGGTCTGTAGCACAGAACAGTCATCCAGAGGGAAGGTAGACACCAGGTACACCCTTAATATCACATTCAGCAGAGAGGTCACCTACAACCCATGTATGCAGCACTACAGATGCATTGGGAAAGTACTAGTCAACACCAGGGAGTGTATTCAAATATTACAGTTGTCACATGATAGGCTGAAGGAGCAGCATATCTGGGATGTACTGAGCATTACATACACATGACACACCAATGCATGATATTATGGATACAACATAGTAGCCGACACATATAGGGACCATGCACACCATGTCCGGACATACAGATGGTGCATACCGAATGACAGGTGTGAGGCCATGTAAAACCACTACACACAGGTCAGGCAGGTAAAGTAGCAACAGGCCTTGTGTTGTGGCCACTTGTGTAGGCATTTAGAGGACTGATATGTTAATGAGTGGTATCAATGTGTGTATGTTAACAAGTGTGATGCAGGATGGGGTAACACACGGACATATACATGGGACTGTCTGTAAAGCCATGGACCGGTAGGAATTATGAAGGTGTGTGTGTGTGTGTGTGTGTGTGTGTGTGTGTGTGTGTGTGTGTGTGTGTGTGTGTGTGTGTGTACTGTTAGACAGTGCTGTAGAGGTTTTAAAGTGCGTTTATTGTTTTAACCCCACAGGTGGCGAGGTGGGTCAGGGTCCCTCTTGCATGCAATCTGACATTGGTGTCCATACAGACACCGAAGATGATGATATTAATGTTGAGGCACAGGTGGGGTTGTCAGTGGCTGACACTGCACCAACATTTGACATCCCCCTTTTAGCCACCCCAACCCCACACACAGTTTCAGTGGCTATACACACCCAATCACCAGTTGCCCATAGTGGAGGGACAGCTGGCGTTCGGTGTCAGTGCACAGGAAACTGTGGTAACCATGCCTACTGTGTCCGGTCGCAGCAAGCATAGTCAGATGTCGGTAGGGTACCACATAGGCAGATGTCCCAGGGTGATCGTGGTAGGGCCGCTGGACATCATGCCCCTGGCAGAGGTGACATAGCTGGTACCAGCAGGAGCATGTTTCAGGCTGTCATGGAGGCACAGGCATGTATAGAACATTAACACAGACAGGGTCTGAGGCTGCAGAGGGCTGCTCTCAAGTCTGCAAATGACAATGCCCATGACCTGGCTGGTGCCATCTGTGGATTAACTCAATTCATGGAGAGATGGTCTGGTGAGATGATGGCCTCATCGCCCATGGTCTGTCTGTGCTTGAACATGTGGTGGGAGTGCAGTGATGGCTGCATGGACGTAGGCCAGCAAGTCCAACAGCTGGTAGTAAACGTGGACATGTTAGGACACCAAGGGGCTTCCATAGTGGCAGTACCAGCCCTGGTAGTGCAGGGGTGTGCTGTCCACACCACACCACACCAGGCAGCATGCACATGGTCCTGGCCAGTCCCAGGATGGACCTGGTACCAGCAGACATTTCTCATTAGCAGGTGAGAGTAGCACATCGAGGCCTGTACTTGGAATGCCCGTGGAACCCCTGGCAGGCACAGTCCATGTGTCCATGGCCAGAAGCAGTTAACTGCACACCCTGCCAGGTATGGTCTGCAGCTGTTCATAAACACCTGTGTAGAGCAGCCACATGGCAGAACTGTGTACATGCATACCCACACAATATGCAAACACACCTAGTGCAACCCCATACCTACACACACCACATCACCTTGCCCAGCTCCCAACATTACACCCCTCACCCACACACATGCTGTCAAATGTATGGTCCACCCTCAGCCTCTGGAAAACCAACATCACACCCTGTGCATATGAAGATACCTGAGCCACATCCCTGTTATACATACCATCAATGCAGGGACAAACTGATATGGTTCAGATGCACACAGTGACTGTACTACAGTGTACCACAGTACTACAGTGTAACATCTTGTAGGGAGTAAAGTGCAATGAATATATGGCAGGTAGTGTAGCCATCCAGCAATGATGCATTATAGTTGTTAGTAACACTGGTTGATTGCAGTCCCTATATTTTTATCCATTTGTGTTGTAGGTGTACATGTGTCAGCACGAGGATGGTCTGCAGTCATATTCCACAACGGGCTATGTCACTGTGGTGACATCATGGCTGTGACATATCTGGGGTACAGATGAACACATTTCCACAGGTTACTAAACCAGTTATTGCCTGTGCCGCATGGACAGATGGCCCACTGAGGCATGTATACCCTGCAACCTGATGTAGACCCATCCACATACATGCACACTGGTACTTGACAACACTGGGACTAGACCCCTACATAGCTATATAGTGATACTTAAGTGTGGGGCTTACATTGCATACACCACACAGCGTTAAGGGGGATGTGTGTCCCAGGTTACATGTTACATGCAGAACATCCCCAGACATCTACAGTATGCTAAAGGGGGATGTAATGGGTGTATTTGGACAATATGTAGTGTGATATACCATCATATACACATTTACAGAGACATAACAGCCAGGCACACATCTGAGATACCAGGGCCTATCGCTGCTAACTAACTTGACCATCTGTCCACTGTGTTACAGGTAGGCTGCACACATTATATGCATAACTGGCTTGGATGTGGTAACAGTTACCTGTATGGTTATGGTGACAGTGGTAACCATAACGTGGTACATGGGACATATACCTGGTGTACCATGGTGTAATGATGGTGTACATAGCACCCACATCTCCCAGTGGATATTGTACTCCCTGAAATCCATGATGACACTCTGCCATACCCACCATCACACATTAACCTTGACTGTGATACAACCCATAGTATACCCCAACAGTGGTACTACAGGGATATACATCTCATGCACATGCCACATGCATAGTAGGGTGTTGCATTGTCATGCCTCACCTATGGGTAGCAACAACACTATCTGTACTTCTGTGTGGCAGTGGGTATTGTAATAGGAGTATGTGGCCTTGGAATGCTGTACCCTACAGATATACAGACATGCACAACTACACACACATGCCAGAACACACTGGGCATCCCATGCCTATCATGCCATTTGTAAAACACTGTTGTGCTGGTACTGCAAGGTTCATGTAGCCGGTATGGGGTGGTGCTTAACAGGCTACATGTAATGTCCCATACAGCAGCAGCCACAACTGACTATGGCAATAGGTATTGCATTGATTGTGAAGGCCCCCATGGAATTCTCAAGTGCAGGTGTGCTAACACACAGACACTGCTATACTCAGTCATGCACACGTACACATGTGTCAGTACAGGGGTGCATCCCTGCAGGTGGTCATAGCTGTGTACCTAGCTATTGTCCAAGGGGAGATTGGTTGTGTAGGGGTTTTGTGTACAGTGTTAGCCTGACACCTGCCAGGTGGCAGTGGGCAATCTACTTTCAGACACTACTGTAGTGACCCTCAGGTTGAGAATGACATGCATCAGCCAATCCTCCAGGTGCCTCCTGCACATGGCCACTGAGGTGATCAAGTTAACATGTATGCAACATCCATTTCCAACACATGGTTAGTGTCTGTGATGGAGACCTGTACCCAAGCATGTTCGGTTGACTGTGGTAGTGCAGTGGAGGTACCTGTGGCATGTGATGCATACAGGGTGACATCTCCTATATGTGCCACTTCTTACACAACCAGGCAGACATGTCAGTGTCAGTCAAGCTTAGGTTGCCTGTACATATCCCAGCTGGATACCTGCCATCTGCACATCTGTACAGGGACTGACAGTCATAAGCTTGGCAAGTAGCTATGCACTAGCATGAGTGTGTTGATAGATAGATGTCAGATAACAATATGTATGCCATAACTACATGTCGGATGCCCTCGATAACATGTGCTGTACAGATGGTAGTCTACAGTTACATTCCACATGATGGATCATTACCCAGTAAGGGGTATATACTGTGACACAGCTCATGCACCAGGAATATAACAGGGAGGCCTCTGTGTCCAGTTATACTCGCAGATGTGCCTGTTGTCAGTACTACATTAAGCACTCTGCTCTTGCTTAGGTTTGCACTGTCAACAGTAGTACTGCTATGATACACTACATGCCATTGTGACACCACATACCCTGGGCTACTACACATGTATGTAACACATTCATATGGATAACAGTGCTGTACAGGCCTCATATATGTCTGTGTCCCACACATGACACTCACACCCCTTGCTACTGTAATGACAGCAGATAGGTGCATGTATTGTACATGGCATTACATACACTTATTACAGGTTATCAGACTGGGTGGTTTGTCCTAGTTAACAGGGCTAAGCTATGCTTAGCAAGTATCAACATTGCTGCAATATAACAGCTAAGCTGGTTTGCGCACTGTAAGTGCTGCCTACACTGTGTAAGTACCCATACGTTTACCCATAGCTCAATACTGCTTAGCTTCTCACAAACCCACACAAACCCACTTAAAGCAGCACAAAACTGCCTTAACCACTCTGTATCTGACCGCCCTTTTTCTGCCCAGCAACAAAATGAACAGACCATGCAGGACTTGAACCCAGGACCCTTTACACTGAAGTCACAGCACTTAACCACTATGCCATGACCACTGTAAACACAGCTGTTGTTTTACCAATATAGCTGTCAATACACATATTGAGTATTGAACAATTGCCTTTAGTTCCTAAATTGTGTAGTCCTTCTTATTAATATGACTGTTGCATCACATATGTTGTTTTATCATAATGTGCACATAGCAGATACATACGGTGAGATACATCTGGGAGTGTATACACAACCGTGATGTTTACTCATGACAGGAATATTGTTGTATACATATAATATTTATATATGTCTACATGTACATACACATGTATACTCATACATATGTCTGTATACACATCTGTATACTGCTATATATATATATATATATATATATATATATATATATATATATATATATATATATATATATATATATATATATATATATATATATATATATACACATATATATACTATATATACATATATGTATGTATAGATATATGTATATATAGATATACATATATGTATATATAGATATATGTCTATATAGCTATATATGTATGCACATCCTATGCGTACAGATATGCCTAGTTATGTTGGTATATATGTAGATAGCTATAACTATATGTGCATGCATATCTATTCTGATATACCTACTACTGTCAATATATATATATATATATTTATATGTAGATATCCATACGTATTTGTGCATATGAATCTCTATCAGTATATGTGTAGACATATATTGCTCTGTATATGTATATATCTGGGTGTTTATATATGTATATATATATATATATATATATATATATATATATATATATATATACATATACATATACATATCCATCTATATATGTCAATATGTATATGTGTATATATCTATATAGATATCTGGATAATTATGTATACATATATTTTCACCATATGTCCTGAACATGGAGTGTAGCCCTACCTCAGCCCCTATAGTCCCAAATCTGTAGTGCAAGGGGATGTCAGGTGTGTATAGCAGGTATATTTGTAGACTATTGCTACTGTAATAGGGATTGTCTTCACAGACATGGTGTGTGTGAGAGGTTACATCTGCTTTTAAAATGTACACCATTGGCTACTGACAGACATCCTAAGGACATCATAGTACAGTACCGCTGCTAGCACGTCATGCTCTTGTAGACTACAGCAGAGATATTGGCTAATGTATGTGGACATTCTGATACACTCTGGACAGTCCAGAGGTGTACACAGAACCCCTTAGTGTAAGACACATGGACCAAGCCTGACAATGTGGATGTTAACAGCCACGTAGATGGGTATAACAACTAATGACTGGTATTCATTTTCCCCCATAGGTTATGCATCCACACACCCCTGTCTGTCCTGACACATAATAACCACTGGTACAGAGGTGCCATGGCCACATGCTACCCACTACATATTGACATACATCTGTACAGCATCCACTGCTCTGTATGACATACATGACTGTTAAGGGAGGACCAGCAGGAGTACATCTGGCAAGTATTTGGACATGACATCTCACTGGGTATGTACACTAAGCTGCTAGGCATGTAACAAAGCACTGTGTAGGCTACAGGCAGACTGGCTCAACACTGGCCTACATTTGCTATGGGGGAATGCACATGTACCTGCATATATAGCAGGCTCTACAGGCATGTCACAGCACAGAGTACGATACATCAGTGTGAAAGTGCATAACCACAGCCAATGTGAACACAGCTACAGCCACGTATGGTAAGCTAGCATTATATTACAGTATATGAACTATTTGTACAACACCATCCTCATATGTGCCACTCACACACTAACCCTACATATACTGGGCCGCTAAACAGTGTGATCCAATGCCTGTCTGTGGTATGGGACATGTGTGTGTATTGCCCTATAAACATGTAAGCTGATAGGGTAACATAGAGTAGAGCAGCATGTAACATCAGATAGAATGGGAGCACAAGCAATGATATCTACCAGTTTGTACACAGACCAAAGTACATATTATCAATACACACACTGTCAACATTCACCTTAAGTACTCAGACCTCAGTACTGTACACACAACCACAGAATGTCCAGGTGATGTTATCAGATATAACCTTTACTATACATAACATGTGTAGCAGTCTGATATCTCACAGGCTTGTTATCAGTTATGATGTCACTAATTATGGTGTAGAGCACATATGCACCTCTTACTACATGACATATATACAAAGGTTGACGGAGTTGTGGCTGGAGGCACATACACAGGGCCAGTATTGACATGTTGCTTTGATAACCTTATACATTTACTGTTGTAACAGGGTTTGTTGCAACATATGTCCTATGAGGGATATGAAGTCAGTAACTCTCACGGCTGTCACCATCTACAGACTGCAATCCTCACACTACCTTCTGCAGTCCACAGATGCTCTGTGGGTAACACATGAAACAAAAGGCAGCACACACTGCCCAGTCTGCAGATGACCATATGGATGGGGTTCCCTCATAAACATAGCACTGACATGGCAGTTATTAAATCATGTAGGACAGCCATATCCACACATACCCTGTTAAACCAACATTACTCCAAATGCAGTATAGCAGCACTTACAGTCTGTAGTCAGGTCAGGTACATCCACCTCCTGTGTGTTGCCCTGTTTCCACAGTGTATGTTGTTAGAAGTAAATCCCTAATCCATCTGAGATGCTGTTTGCCAAACAACAGAATGAATTTCTGCTCACAGTGAATGAAAAAGCCCAACACCAACATGATGCTCCTAAATATTGGAGTGTGTTTTCATGCAATTGGCGATGGTAATGTTACCACAGCTGTTCCACATGCAGTTAGCTAGAGGAGGGCTGCAGTTAGTGCAGAGGCCATCAGCTGATCATGAGCATCAATTAAAATACACATGCTGCTGCCTAAGCAAAGCAGGTGTAGGTCTCCACAACCACTAGAGAGAGAGCGAGAGAGGCAGACAGAGGCAAAGTAAAGTCAGAGAGGGGTGAGAGAGTAAAACATAAGCATGTTTATATAACACACCTACCAGCTCAGGGTATCAAACCCCTGACAACTATGTAGTGCTTTTACATTTCTATGCAGTTATCAGATGCGCCACATAGGTTACATGTTGAAGAGCCCCCAAAATGTATATGTGATGGTGAGTGGCATCTGCAACAGGGATATGGTAGCTATATGGTAGGTGTAGTACACATGCCTGTCCTCATGAACAGATGCCAGTATCAACACAGCCACACTCTCACAGGGACGCACACATTGACACACATGGCAGGGCCAGGAATACAACTCCTCACTAGTGAGATTTCTACAACACATTACTGTGCAGGTATTACATGCACCACATGGGTCATACAGAGGTTATATAGGGAAAGGGTATGTGGAGGTGTCTGACATTTGGACAGCATGCTCGAGTATGCCAATGGGGGGTTGTAGTGAGTGTGAATGTGATCATATGCATCATACAACACACACAAACACACACACACACACACACACACACACACACACACACACACACACACACAGTGCCAGTACTGACATGCATGGGTGCATTGCTTCACAGGTGAGTAGTGGTTAACTGTGCCAGACAGCTATACAAGGCTAGGTGATTGGTATACCTTGGCATTAGCCACATGACAATGGTCTGCATTGTGGCTCAGGGGTGTAGTTTCTAGATTTGCCCACACAGGTGGGTATTGTATTCACCATCCAGTCACCTAGGTGACTACTGTGTGTGGCCAATGCTGTGCATTGCTTGCCATGTATGTGTTCCTTAGTCCATGACATGGACGGTATCTGGGATGTGCACACTTCCCACATGCATATAAGGTGATATGTGGAACTGTACCTGGGGTGCCTGGCCAATTTTCTGTACACAGATTATCATCAGATGTGCCAGTCCTGGCCTCATGTGTCGGGAACTGGTAATGGACAGCAGGTTTACCCTGCACCTACATTGATAGCATGATACTGGCATTCCCTGGTCTCAGTGACATCTGTCCATACAGTGCATGTTTTCTGGCATGGTATGTCCTTTGTGGGCCACATTTGATGGCGTCACAGGTGTTGCAGGTATCCAGTGAGGAACATGGGAAAGGTGCACTGTCGGCATGTACGTGCCTATTGGACAGGTTGACAGGATGCCATGCCCTCTGTAGCCCACTGCAATCACACCATGGTTACTATCAGTGGGCAATACACAGGGTACTACCAACATAGCGGCTGTTGCCTAGGCAAGTGTGTGTGTGTGTGTGTGTGTGTGTGTGTGTGTGTGTGTGTGTGTGTGTGTGTGTGTGTGTGTGTGTGTGTGTGTGTGTGTGTATGAGACATGGGTTGAGAGTGTTCTCTGGGTAATACTAGGGTTGCTAACTTTGTTTGCCTGGCCTTGATGTTGCATGTAGGGGTGTGGATTTGCACCCCAGCCTCTCAGCTATTTCACATCTGCTATCCCTGTATGGTGGACATTGTGATATATACTAAGGCCACCATATAACAAATTTGCAAAACCCACTCCATATTGAGACCAGTTGTTACACACACACAACCACCCCCACACATGATACGAGTTACAAACATAAACACACACACACACACACACACACACACACACACACACACCCGTCATGTCTGGGATTAGAACTCCTACCTAACTAGTTTGTTACACTACAACACTATGTAGTTATAGGACATGCCATGGAGATTACTAGAGTACTCCTTCCCCAAAGGGGTATTTCACAATAAATGACATCAGCAGGATTGCCAAAGTGGGGTATCTGAATTGTAGTGAGTGTGGCTAGTCTAAAATGCATTGCTCCCAACACAGACATTGAAACACACAGAAAACACCCACAACCGACATGTATGGGAATAGAACCCCTACCAGAGTTCTATATCACACTACAACATGAAGCTGTTATAGGACACATCATGGGGATTACTTTAGTACTCCTTCCCCAAACGTGTATTTCACAATGAATGACATCAGCAGGATTGCCAAAGTAGGACATTTGAATTGTAGTGAGTGTGACTAGGCTAAAATGCATTGCTCCCTACACAGACATTGAAACACACACAAGGCATCCACATCTGCCATGTGTGGGAATAGAACCCCTAAGAGAGTTCTATATCACACTACAGCATGAAGCTGTTATAGACTGCACCACAAGGATTACTGGAATACTCTACCCCAAAGGTGTATTTCGCAATGAATGACATCAGCAGGATTGCCAAAGTAGGGCATTTGAATTGCAGTGAATGTGGCTAGGCTGAAATGCATTGCTCACAGACACACACACACACACACACACACACACACACACACACACACACACACACACACACACACACACACACACACACACACACACACACACACACACACACACACACACACACACACACACACACACACACACACACACACACACAGATGCCATGTCTGGGACTAGAACTCCTACCTAATTAGTTCATCACACTACAGCAGTACTAAGTTTTAGGACATGCCACAGAGATTTCTGGGCTACAGCTTTCTGAAAGGTGTATTTCACAGTATATGACATCAGCAGCCTTGACAAAGTAGGGCATTTGAATTGTAGTGAGTGTGACTAGCCTAAAAAGCATTGCTCTCTACACAGACAGTGATAAACACACACACACACACACACACACACACACACACACACACACACACACACACACACACACACACACAGTTGCCATGTCTGGGATTAGAACTCCTACCTAACTAGTTTATCACACTACAGCAGTACGCAGTTATAGGATGCACCATGGAGATTACTGAGCTACAGCTTTCTGAAAGGTGTATTCCACAGTGTATGACATCAGCAGCCTTGACAAAGTAGGGCATTTGAATTGTACTGAGCGTGACTAGCCTAAAAAGCATTGCTCTCTACACAGACAGAGACATGCACACACAATTGCTATGTCTGAGATTAGACTCCTACCTAACTAGTTTATCACACTACAGCAGTTATAGGAAGTGTCACAGAGATTACTGACCTACACCTTTCACAAGGGTGTATTTCAAAGTTGATAACCTCAGCAGGCTTGTCATGGTATGGCTATGGGGAGGGCAGTGTGTGCGCATGGGCCATAACCCATTAATCTAGAGGTTGACACACCACATGCAGGTACACACAGGGTTATATTCCACAGGTATGTGTATACAACTGCTAGATGACTACTTCCTTGTACTGTCATGTTGCACAGCTAACACTTGCACCACATAGTCTGTAATGTTGACAGATACCAGTGGCTAAGGTCTAGAGTGAGTGACATCTGAACCTCATGTGGTTGTAGCCATTTGGATGTGTGCTGGGTGGGACAGGCCTCATAATGGATAGCCCCGTGTGACACTCACTGTCTTCCACACATCTGTGTATGTCTACTTTTGGTTTATTATAGTGTGTTGTCCTTGGATATATGCCTGTATTCCTGTCCAGTGTGTGTGCAAAGCATGAGTGGTGCATACTGAGGAATGTCTGCACTAACATCTGCAACTACCAGATATGTCTGGTCCACTGTTGTTAGCAGACATGGCCTTCATTTGTTTAAGTGTGTGAGCATGCCCAGTATGACCTTTCGGTATGTTGTTGGCTGACATTGCCTTCATTGCTCTAAGTGTGTGAGCATGCCCAGTATGCCCTTCTGTATTGAAGGGTGGATCGATTCCAGGTAGTTTGTACTGCAGTGCAGATCTTTGTGTTGTACACATACTGGTAGCATTCTGTTTCTGCATGGTGTCCGTCAATCATTTGGCAATATGGGGACAAACTGTGCAGGGGATAGTGTGTACTGTAGGTGATTGTGTCTGTGCTGCTTCAGCTGCATGGTACTGCTGTTAGCAGAGATATTCAGACATGTGTACTGTTATACACAGTGATGTTTTCTGCCCTCATGTACTGACAGGTGGACATTCTTGATCACAGTGATGACTTGGGTGACAAGGGTGACTGCAGCTGTGTCCAGGATTGTGGGGAGACACCTACGTATTTATGGTAAGTTATGCCATTCTGGAGGGGGATCTGCAGTCACTTGGTGATGGGTTTGTGTATCAAGTTCAGCACTTTGGTACAGTGCTGGCAAAGGATCCCATACTTGTCTGCCCATCAACATGACAGTATGGCCTTAACTTGCTGTGGCAATGCCTCACAGCTGTACAGATTTGCACAGGTTAGTCAGAGGCAGGGGCCATGGGTCAGGACATTTACCCTATTGTGTTGTACGGGCAGGTGTGCAGCCAGCCATTTATGTGTTTGCAGCCATGGATAGTGTGTGCACACAGCTTGGTGTTAGACCCTGCACATTCCATGCTACCCATGCTTCCACACCCCCCTCTGTTATTCTAAACTTTTCCATACATTATGCATACATTCTCTGATATGTTCCCACATCACAGGTGTGTGTTAGTTTTGGTCCACAGCTCATGCAATGGGACATGTTGGACATATTACTGCGGTTTGTCCACATGGCCTTGCATATGGCTTATGTGGAATGTGTTATGGTGTTATTTGGGTGTCCATGACATAACATGCACTGGCAGTATGTGTGAAACACTGGCCTTTTGCAGGCACCTGTGGGGCATTAGGTGTTGGTGCAGGCTAGATGTGGCAGGCTGTTGCATTCTGTCAGTCCTACAGTCCCAGACCACTATACATTATATTCCCTTGGGGTTACAGGGTAGGTGTGATAGTTCATGCCAATACCTTCTATTAGTCTTGATCAGGTGGTGTGGATGCTGGTAGGGTGCTACCTACAGCTAGGGACACACCTCAATGGGACACCTGCACTGCATGCTGCAGTCTTCCACTATTGCCACATGCAGTTGCGGTCTTAATGTACCCATTCCCCACAGCAGGGATATTGCCAGAGAGATACCTGTGGGTGGTGTTTGGGTGGCTGGGTGCATGTGTGCTATGGACACTACTTGCAGCTGACACACACATATGCTTGGGGCATTACAGTTATGCTGGCATGTGCAGATACATCAGCTGATTCCCAATACATCAGTCATACCTCCTTTGTGATCTGCAGGTGTTCAGGCAGACATCACCGGTATCCCCTACTACAGGTCCAGTTACTGTGATGCATACCTATATGTACAACTCCAAGGGTGTCTCCATTTCACAGTGACACAATATATACTGTTTGTCTGGGGTACTTTCCCTTGTGTACTGCTTGTGTACCTAGCCCAACAGCCATGCCATGTCAGTCTTTCAGATGGTGACACATATTACCATCATACATTTACAATGGCTTACTGCTAGCATGTGTTATACTGTTGAGGATTGTCTTTGGCACTGCAGTCGTGAGGGCTCATCCCTGTCATCAGCATTAGTGAGCAATGGCCACCAGATCTTACCTCAACATGCATACATACTAACCACTCTCACACATTATGAAACACACACCATCCTAACACATACAGACCTGCATATTGTGCAAATGCTACAACCTATCCAGCTACCTTGGCCACCTCTGGGCATCTGTGCTCCACTCGTATTATACCTACTCATACATGTTACTACATTTCTACACAGGATTGGGGGGTAAAACTGAGTGTCACTACATTTCTACACTGGACTGGGAGAAGGGGCAGATCTGTCTGTTTCCACATGTCTACATAAGTGTGGGGGGCACACCCGACTGTTACTACATTTCTACATAGGATTGTGGTGGACACACCTGACTGTTTCTACATTTCTACACCGGATTGGGGGGGGCACATGTTACTATATTTCTATACTGGATTGGGGATAGGGGCGCACCTGACTGTTTCTACATGTCTACATGGTAGTGGGGTGGGCACACCTGACTTTTACTACATGTCTACATAGGGTTGTGGGGGGACACACCTGACTGTTTTTACATTTCTACACAGGATTGGGGGGCACACCTGACTGTTACTACATTTCTACACAGGATTGGGGGGGCACAGCTGACTATTTCTACATTTCTACACATAATTGGGGGACACACTGTACTGTTTTTACATGTCTACATAGGATGGGTGGGCACACCTGGCACATGCACACATTTGCTATGACTGTACTGGTATGTCAGGTACTCCATTTCATTCTGTATTCTAACCTATCATGCTTCCTAGAGGCATATCAGTGAACTACAGGTCTTAGCTTTGGTTGCTTTACATATTAATGTCTGACTTCCTACCCTTCAAAACTAACATCCCACTGCCTGACCTGCTGTAGTCTGTGTGTGTAGGTCTGGGGAGGGGAGAATACCCATAGGCATCATTCAGAGGCCATAGCACAGGCTCTGTTTGGGTTTGTCTACACCTGTCCTGCTGGCTGAGACTGTTGTTGGGTATGTGAACCTTCCTGATTGGCATGTGTGGGTCATATGGACACACATGTCACCCAGCACATTTCATGCAGTAGGTTTTGTCACCCTGTGTAGTACTGGCTACTATGGTGACTCCAGTATGTGTTACAGATGTCATGGTGCCACTATGGCTGTCTACTATCTGCTGCCATAGCATTCAGTCATCCAGTTCCCTTGCATGCTCACATCCATACCATAGATACAGGTAATGACACATTCTACTCCATTTGGCAATTGGTAGGTTGATTGACTTACCTTGTTGGTATGCCAGGCTTGAGGATGCTGCTGGAGGGCTGCCTATGTCGGATGCACATAGTACACTCCCTATACATGGTTGAGCACAGGTAGTGTCATGTTTGGCATCCCTTTATTGTATGTGCAAGTCAGAGAGAGGTGTCATTCCCTGGGTCCCTACTGTGTCAGTGTATGTGCTATGGGTTGCCTCCTTGTGAAGGTAAGGGCATACTGGGCATGCCTCCATCTACCTACTGGGGCAGGCTCAAGTCATTCCTCCGTCCTGCCCCGTGCCGTTCCTCCTGCAGCTGTTTCCACAGGATCATATTGTGTAGCATGGCACATACCATAACAATTTGAGTACATGTAGCTGGCGAGTACTACAAGGCTCCACCAGATGTGCTCAGACACCAGAACTGTGACTTGAACATCACAAACCCACACTCTATTATAAGTCTGGTCTGTGCGTGTGCCTCATTATAGCATTCTTGTTCAAATGTGTGTGCATTTCTGATGGGTGTCATCAGCCACGGCTCCAGTGTGTAATCAGCATCCCCCACTAGGTGACCATAGGGGATGTCCCCATTGCCAGATCTTTGGTACAGCTGTGTCAGATGCCAAATGTGGGAATCGTGATAGCTTCCAGGGCAGCCAGCACACACATTCATTATAATGCCATGGGCATCACACACGACCAGGCAGTTGATGGAGAGGAGGCCCCTGCGGTTGATGTAGGCCCTATCCTGATCACCGGGTGGTGCTTTGATGCATATGTGCATGCAGTCTATTGCACTCACTACCTCAGGGTATTCTGCTATTTGGTGTTAGAGACGCATATTGCTGACCAACACCTCATGGGTGTTGAGGAAATATACATGCTCACTGGCATGTGCTGACATGGCATCCAGAAACTGGTGGAATACTCTGGATGCTAATGCCTGTGAGACCCCTATGATATCCCCAGTTGAGCTTTGGAAGGTACCTGTGGCTAGTATGCTTAGGCCTACACATACCTTGGTATCCCCTGGGATGGGTTCCCTTTGGTCAGTTTGGTGTGTCAGGCTTGTCCGGCACAGCTCAACAATTTGCTGTAGGAGGTCCTTGTCCACCCTATAGATCTCCACTATCTCCAGCTCATCTAGCCCCTGGTAGGTTACACTGGGTCTGTACACTCTTCTCCGTCTCCTCACTGTGGGTTGATCGGATAGCATTCACATCCTCACCACCCTCAGCCTCTTGCACATGTTGTTCTATGTTGCCTGCTGCAGCCCCTATCATTTTGTAGTTTTGTTTGTTAAAAGTTCCCCACTTGTATACACTGGTGTTGTAGAGTATGGGAAAAACCAGAGGGGAAGGTGTCTGCATATTTTATAGTAGTGTTCTGGGCTGGGCTGGTCTGCTGCCTGTGTAATTGGCTGATTCTGATACATTTCCTTGATTACCTTCCTACTGCTGTTTTCCCTTCCCACTGCCTTCCTGTTTAAGCCGGGGGACACACCGCACAAACAGAGTGCTCAAATGTGCACAGAGCTGCTATTTCCTGGTTTAACTTTTTTTTTCCTTTAAAACCCAGTGTGCAGAGCACACACCCGCTTAGGCAATGTAAAGGGTGCTAGGCAGACTCAGACACACCCCTTTGCTTAGCTGTGCTTAGCTTGGAGCAAACCTGATCCACAGGGCTCCAATCTGCTTACAGTATGCCTGAAACACCCCTATGATATCAGCTAACTCCTAGGCTTGCACCAAGCTATTCCTGCTCTTACACTGTTGGGACGTGACTAGCATGCTGTGGAAAACTGGGATTCACTATCATTCCCCTCATTTGCATAGGATTGCCTGCTAATGCATAGTTACATGTCTCACACTGAGCCTCCCCCCTTACCAATCACTACTCACTGGCCATGTTGTCTTCTGCCTACCCTTGACTTTAATGGCAGAATAGTGATTTTAGTTAGAATGCTTATTTTAGGTCTATTTTCTTATTTTCCCCCTGATTCCATTTGCGCGCCACTGCCCTACGCTTAAACAGCCGAGATCGGCTTACAAAAAAAAAAAGTTGCTTTTTATTTTTTAAGGTGTTTGCAATGCCAATAGTGGGCATGCTTCTTGACTGAAATGCAGCCTTTATTTGGAGCTGTCATGGCTCCGTTTTGGATTTTGCAGAAATGCACTTGGTTACTAACCGAGTACATTTCTGCAGATTACACTATTCCTACAAGGCTGGTTTCAAGCTTCCTGGATCACAAATTCATCTTATTTGCATGGATTTCTCCTGCAAATGGGGTGATTTGCATACAGGGGCTTAGTCCATGCAGGACTAGTGCAGGAGTGCTCGTGCATGCCCCTGCAGGCTATTCCTGGCTCGGAGGGCAGACATATTGCCTGCTAGAGCTCCTGCACTAATCCTGCATGCCGTGCAAGGCTTGCAGAATCCGGGAGAAGTCTATATGTTCAAGTATCTTATGCTCAGATACACACATGAGTGTTAGCTGTGAGCCACAAGCAGGTATAATGTGACAATATAAATAACAACTGACCATTAGACTATATATCAGTGTTAGCACATTATATTTCCAAAGCAAGGCATACTTTAGCTGGCTAATAAAATTACTTTTTGTATGGGTGAGGCAGTGTTACACAAACATAGTACTTTAGAATCTATGTTGCTACCTAGAATTTCTGACCTTCTTCACCCAGATCCTGCTACTCTAATGTAGGAAAAGCAATTCAGTAATTTCATTTGCCAGAAACCTAAGAAACTGCTGCAGTAAATATGAAAGAAATGAACACCTATTTGTGGCACAACCAAATGGGATTGCGGTAGTCATTCTCACTATCTGTTTTTCATATTATTGCCATTTCTTCCTGCCAGCAAATCCTTTTCATACTGCCTTTGTGTGAATTGCACTACAATGACATATACTTCTGAGTGAGAAAATGCAGATAAATGAATAGCATTTCCAGATCTATTGTGAATAATCTCAGTCTTGTTCAAATGACATGAAATTAAACCAACCCCAAAACGTATAAAACTTTGGGAGGTATCAACTCAAAACAGTGTCACTCCCAAGGGTATAAAAGACACAAAAAGGGTTTCTTTTCAGGGAAGCAATCCCAGCCACCAATGCATATCACAAGTTCATGCTCACCACATTAGACTAAGGCTCTAAAGGCAGTGGTATCTCCATATTGTTAAGAAAAACTTCATCTCTGGACTAGTTAGACAAGATAATGACCAGTAACTCATCCATGTCCAACTTAGTATTAACAAACCTCCTTATGATATCATAATAATCTAAATATATGGCCAACTATCTGTCACCCATGGCCCATACCTCCTACCTAACTAGTAAGGAGTCTGTATGTTTTCGGCCAAACACTGCTCTACTAGGAGAACTACTCAACAAAATAAAAAAAAAATGAAATGCAGTAACTCCATAACTAAAAATAAAAAATACTACAAAAACATGCACTGACACACTTGTGTTTTGTCATAATTACAAGAAGTTTTTTTTTTTTTTTGTATTGGATCAGGTTTTATAAGATTTAAGGGGTGGGGATTTTAAGAATATGTTAGGGATGAAAGAAACAGAGCGGCAAATAAAACTTAGAGCAGATGAGTTTCTGGGTTTAAATGAAACCATAAATATTAAATGTTTTTTAAAAGATAGAATATTAAATATTATGAAATAATGTATTAAGTGGTTAATATGTATTATATTGTAGTTTCAAGATTTTTAATTAGTCAATTGATGATTTGTTTAAAGTGTGATTAGTCAAGTATATATTTAAATAACTGTGTTCTTAAAGACGATCCCTAAAATTTAATAAAATCCATGTAGGCACAGTGTAGAGCCTACGTGGAATTTACACATGTACACGGCCATGGTTTCCCTCTTGGCAACGTACCATGCATATTAATGATGGTGCACTGCTGAGAGAGAGAGAGCCAAGGAACACAGATATTGAATCAGTGCAGGGAGAGGTGTAGTGGCTGATCGTAGCTGCATATGAGTTTGAGGCTTCCTGCAATGGTCCCCGCCCCTCTAGTAATGTTGTGAAATGTGTGAAATGTGTAATATGATGTGTTATGTGTCCCCTGTTCTTTTTTTTTATATTTTTTTAATGCATGTTTGTGCAGCACAGAGTGCAGCAATGCCAAGCTATGCTCACATATAGAGAGGTGACACCTGACAGACATCTAAAATAGAAACTGGATGTAATTAATTATCATAATTACATTTTTTTTCATTTACATTTGCACAGTGCAGATTGCAGCTGAGCCAAGCGGAGCTCATACATACATGACAGACATCTAAAAATAGAAACCAGATGCAATTATTTATTTATTTATTTAAAGTTTTGTTACGTCTTGTTTATGAGTGTCTGTGCAGGGCACAGCAGTGACCAGTAAAGCTTACATGTCGCTTAGTAGTGAATGTGAAGGCATATCAGTTTTCATAAATATCCAAGTAGCCACATGGGTAGAGTTACAGCTATATGTGTAGAAGATCCTGGGCCTGAATCCACAACAAGCAGAACATGCCTGTAATTTGCTGAACTATTTTTTTAGAATTTAATAATAAAATTGCAAAACATGACACTGCTGTGCTCTTCTGAGCTCTGCTCAATCATGCTAAGCACTGCATAAAATTGTTAATGGCTGATAATGTTTATGTAGTGCTATGCTTTGTTTAAACCATGGTTGTATGAGTTCTCACAGTGCTCAGCCTTACTTAGCTGGTTTGCCCACTGCTAAGTGACACAGAGCTTTCTTTGAATGTTGCTCAAATATATGTAAGGGCAGGAAAGCAGCATATATTAAGTGCAATAGGCAGGAATTCTGCAGAATGCATTGGAGTTCTATCAACTGTTAGCATGGCTGGCAGTTTTGTTGCGGAAGTTGTGTACTTTCAGGCCCAGTGGTGGGGCATTCAGGAGTCCAGGGTCATGGTTGGGTTCCTTGTAAAACAAACATGAAGATAGGCTGCTGCAGGGCAGTTTCCATGGCTCAAAGTATAAGGTGAAGGCCTGGGACTGGTTGGCCAGAGAACTTACCAGTGTTACTGGTATCCCCCGCACAGGTAAGCAATGTCATCACCACCATGATGATCTGAAAAGGCAAAAGAGAAATACCTTGGACACCTGGGTTCAAGAAGTGAGGGCAGGGAATGCCTCACAAATATGTAAGTAATTGTTCCTCTGTTTTACCAGTGTGTAATCTGAATGCCTGCAAAACTGGTATGCATAATGTTGTGCTTCTGTCTCAACCACTGCAGCTGACAGGGCTTGCAATGTCAAGTCCCATGCCAGGCATGTGGCCAGGTTGCACCATGAACATAGTGAGTATGGATGCATTATGCCAACTGTAGTGCAATAAGCAAGAAAGAGTCAAATATTTGCACAACCAAAAATAAAAAATTAAAGAGAATCCAAGCAAAACGACCAGATGAAAGATCCAACACTGTTTTATTAGTCTCTCTAGCACCTCGGCAAAGAGTCAGATATTAACTGCAATAAAGTATATACACTAAAGTCTGCAGTGTAGTAAATGTGGAATTAGAGCTGTAGTGCAATGAATGAATAATAACAACTGTAGTTCAATAAAAACAAGAAACAATACCAATAACAGCAAATAAAATGGTGTACATCAGGATTGTCTTGTCATAACCATTGCAGTAGAGTTGTATTCATTTAGTCTGTAAGGTAAGGTTGCTGCAGTCAAGTATAACACCGTAATAGCTGTAGAATGCAAATGTAATGGCCACAGACTGTATTGCTTAACTCATAGCACTGTTCAAGGCTGTCTCTAGGCCAATACCGGTCACATAATGCTTTTTCTTCTACAGACATCTGGTAATAAAGCTATATGGGTGAGGTAGCCCACTCCACAGTCAGATATTGTGTGTGTGGACTTCACAGATATTGCAAACCAATAACAATAATAAGTGTTCACCAGTATTGTTGAAAGCAAAATAAAGCTGTAGTAATATATGCAGTATGGTTGTATACCATGCATGTGTGTTCTATTGGTACGGCAGTCAAGTAAAACACTGTAATAGTACTAGAATGCTAGAGGGAAGTCCTGTAGCTTGCATTGCACAGTGCATAGGATGTTTCCAGGTGATCTCCAGGCAAGTGTCACTCACCCTGTAGTCAGCAGTGACTCAGTAGCTCAGTCTATTAACTTCCTTGTACACAGTATATTTTGCCACACATAGTCCTGGACTAGAATCCAATGATATGTAGCACTACAGTTTCAGTATCAGTCATGTAATGTTCACAATTTCTCTCTCCCCAAGAACAGAAACATGTCATGGGTGAGTTAACCCATATTATGTACAGATATTGTGTTTAGATCTCACAGACTCTTACACGCAATAGCAAGAATGTCTTCATCAGCATTTCTGATTCAGAAATAAAACTGTAATCCCAGTATGGCTGTATCCCTTGCATATCTGTTCTATGCTACCTCAGTCAATTATTAAATTATTTGCAGATGTTCCCTGCAGTCACAGCTAGTCTGTTCTACTCCCTGGCCTGCCACTAAGCAATGACAGCTGTCTAGTTTAATAACTATACACAAACATACCTCTCAAGTGTCACAATCTCTCATAATGTAATTAAAACTGACTAATCCATCTGTCACATGTTTGCCAGATAAATTATTACCTGGAATACAATGTATTACCAAATCCATTTACAGAACACCCTGGTAGTTATACAAGTCCACATTATATGAAACCATTCTGAGTAGCTCTGTACCTGCATTTGTTATTGCTTGGTCCTTATTGTCCCATGCTATCAGCTTGAGAGATATGTACATAATACAACAGCTATAAGAGAATTGTAGTCACTGTAATCACAACTATCAGTACACACCTGTAGAAGTATGCCTGACCAGTATTGTCAGGGGTATCATCCGCAGTGTCACTAACGGAATGTTTTCTCACTCTCTTCCCACCCCTTATCTCAATTTATACATTATTGTGATGTATTATTATGATTTAATATTAACATAATTTGTTTAATTATATTTTGGAAGATGTGGTTAATTATTGCAATGTTTTATTATGATTCAATATTAACATATTTTGTTAAACTGTTTTGTTGGCCTTATGGTTTACTTCACACTGGCATGCTGTTACCATACTAACTGTTATGTTACATGATGTTGTGCTACACATAATATACATTAATATGTATTTGGATTAATAAATATGATGTTCCATTCTGTTAATACTAACAATGGGTTGGTTGTTACTAACCGTAACTTATTGCTTTACTTCATTTACCACAGCACATCAAGGTAGGCTGGTTCCAACTGATCCCCCTACCTTGCCTCAACCAGCTGTGGCACCAGGTCCGACCACGTCTGGGACCCAAATTGGTGGTGCTCCCTCTGCTGCCCTGCACTACCTGCTTTGTCAGGTAGTACCACCCAGGGGATGGGGTCCAGTCCCCCTCCTCTGGGAGCAGTGGCAGAGGGAGAGTAGTCACCTGGAATGAGCTACCGTTGTGCGTAGGATAGCTCACTGTGGCTATGACCATCACCTGGGCTAGACTGAATGCATGCTGGTTGACCTGGTGGGACAGGCTATCCCTGGTACACAGCCTCTAGTGCAGCCTCCTTTGGGGCAGTGAAGGAACATTGGTGTAAATGTGACCCTGCCCATGTAGTTACCAAGACTAGACCAGTGGTAGTACTTTGCTTCCACAGACTGGGAATATGTCAGATTATGCATATCCTCCCAGCATGTCTTGTTTATTTTTTGGTGAATATTTATTTCCATTGTAGAACCAGTGTTTTTTGAAGAAATAGTAAGTTAAATAGGACTGGTTCTTTAACTGCTTTAAAAGCAAGACACGTGTCACCTCAGAGCAGGCCTTAGACTACTGGGTATAAAAAATGTTATGTTAATTTACTAGGATGCATGAAATAATAGGTTCATAGGTTCATAGGTTCATACTAGGCTATCTGCCCTAGGGCATTTATAAGCCTAGCCAGAGTGTGTTTGGCTTTCGCCACCCATTTTAAATTAATTTTGCTATGCCCTTTTTTGAGGTTAGTATACTGTGCATCTGTCTAACAGTGACACAGAAGTGATACCCAGGGTAAACCTACGATCCCCCATCCACTCATCAAGATTCCTCTTGAAGAGAGTCAATGAGGGACTCTGCCTAACCTGGACTGGGATTTTATTCTAGAGTGAAGGAAGCCTCTGGGTTATGAATCTGTCCCTCCAGCATGTCCTATTTATTTCAGTGCTGAGGTTCAAGTCTCTCGAGTGCGTAGCTTGATGGGATTTGGATTTTCTGAGGTGCAGCATGTCCATTAATTCCGGGTTGGACATGGCTTTAATACATCAGGCACAGATCGCCTCTGAGCAGGCGGTATGCCACTGAGTAGAGCTGGAGTTTCTTTAACCGGGCAGCATATGGCATCTGTTTGAGCCCTTTGATCCTCTTGGTGAGGTACTTTTGGGGTCTTTCCAGTTGCTGCAGGTGTCTGGTAAGGTACATCCCAAAAGGGGCATTGTACTCAATTATGGGTCTGATGAGGGATGAGTAAAGAGGCACGATGACCTCCCCTGATCTAGATGTGAATCCCTTCATGATTAGGTGGGCTATATAAAATGTTTTTCTAACCACTTTGGCCACGTGGTTGTCAAATGAGAGATTGCTATCAACTTGGGTCCCCTGGTCCCTAATTACGTCTTCCATACTTAATGGATTACCACTTATGTGGTAATTTGTGGGCACTTAGTTTTTGCCAAATGGGATGACTATACACTTTTTGGCATTTAGCTTGAGGCCATGGCTCTGGCACCAGTTTTCTGTTTCTATGAGGCCCTTTTGGAGGATGCTTGTGTCGGCTGGAGAGTCGATTATGGTGCCCAGTTTGCAGTCATCTGCGAACTTGGTCAGCCACAGTCCTTCCGTGTTGGCTGGTACCTCTGAGAAATATATACCAAACAAGAGAGGTCCCAGGACTGAGCCTTGTGGGATGCCACTTGTAACTGGTTTGGAGTCTGACATGGCTCCAGCAATTCTAACCATGTGGGTTCTGTCCTTGAGCCAGTTTGCAACCCATCTAGTGACATAGGGGTTTATATTTAAGCTGGTGAGCTTATCTATAATGCCCGAGTGGGGTATTGTATCGAAGGCTTTTGCAAGTTCCAGGTAGGCAGTGTGGACCACCTTCCCCTCGTCAATGGCCTTGGTGACTGTTTCAAAGAAATCGACCAGGTTTTAGAGGCAGGATCTGCCCTTAACAAAGCCGAACTGGGTAGGATCCAGTGTCTGTAGGTCCCCAATATCTTTATTTATAAGGTCCATGATGATCCTTTCCATAGCTTTACAGACCAAGCTAGTCAGGCTTATGGGGCGATAGTTTCCAGGATCCGTTGAGGCACCACCTTTGTGGAGAGGGACCACCGTTGCTGTACGCCACTCTTTGGGTACATATCCTGTAGTAAGGCTGAGATTGAACAATAGTTTTATGTTTGGGTTTAGCTCTTCTTGGAGTTCATGTAGGACGCAGCCCAGGACACCGTCTGGTCCCATTGATGCTGTGTTTTTTGCTTTGGAGAGGGCGGCTTTTACCTGAGCATCTGAGATGTCAGGGGGGCAGCACTCTGCTGGGATAGATATTTGCCCTTTTGGTGGGGAGTTTGCATTGAACCTGTCAGCTAGGATGTTGGCAATGTCTGTGGGTTCGGTGTATTTTTTGTCATTTTGGGCTAATTCTGAGCATATCTGGGAATTCCCACCCAGGTTCCTAACATAACTAAAGAAAGCCTTGTGATTATCCTTAGTGTCCTGTGCAATTTTTCTCTTGAAGCTGGCCTTAGACGATTTTATGAGTGCCTGTAGTTTTTTGCTAATACTGATCAGAGATGCCTTCCCTTTTTGGGATTTTGCTCTATCATGTAGTAGCTTCCTCCTTCTATTGTATAGTTTGTTTATGGCTGGGGTCCACCAGACAGGACGTCTGCCTTTGGAGGATTGGGTCTTGGTTTTATTTGGGATTGCATGATCCATGCATTCCTGAAGGTGTTCATAGAATGCATTTATAAAGGATTCTGCAGTCTGTGCCGTATTTTCCACAGGCCCGGGGGCTTTGAAGGATTCCACCTCAGTTTTGAGGAGTGTGAAATTTGCTTTAGAGAAGTTTTTCACTGTGGTTTTCTGGGCAGGGGGTGGGGTCGGGATGTGAATATCCAGTGAGATTAGTTTATGGTCTGATCTTACCAGTGAGGGATACACTTCTGGTCTGGAGCATAGAGTCCCTATGTTGGTGTTGATCAGGTCCAGTATGTTTTCCCCTCTTGTGGGAGTGGTAACAGGTTGTTCCATAGCATTTGAGTTTATAAATTCTAGGAACCTTTGGGCTAGGGTGTTGGAGCTAGAGTAATGCTCCCAGTCTATGTTTGGGTAGTTGAAGTCGCCCAATATAATGGTGTTTGGAGAGACCTTCATATTTTCCAGTGTTCTTAGGAAGGCTGAGTGGAGGTCCTGGGTTTGCGAGGATGGTCTGTAGCAGGCTATAAACTGGAAGGCAGTTTGTCTCACTGTTAGTTGCACATGGATAGTCTCTGATGCTTCGTGCTGTGCCACCAACCTGGAGGTGTGGGTATCTTTGACAAATACTGATACTCCCCCTCCTTTTGTGGTTCGGTCCAAGTTTTGGGGCCGAAAAGCATGGTATGAGGTATAACCTGGTAGTGCTGGGGTGCTCTCGGGAGCCTTGAACCAGGTTTCTGTTACTGCACAGATATCGATGTTCTCCATGCTAAGGAGAGTTTCGAGTGCATGCATCTTGAGGTTTAGACTTCTGGCGTTGAGTAGCATTACTCTTAATTTCTTATCCCTTGTGATTCCTATGGAGGTGGGTTTGTCTTTTGAGCCTTGCCTAAAAAAGGCACTATGGGGATAGCAAGAGCCTTTGCTAATTAAGGCATTTAATTTTCTTCATTAGGAATCTCTGTGGCCTTTGCGGCTGAGCAGTATGCTTGTATTTTTACATGCTAAAGGGGTCATGGATAGTCCAAAGCTAATCTTTTTTATGAGTCTGAATTCCCTGCGCTTGTGATCTAGGCGAATAGTTGAAATGTTTATTTTCTAATTTTCTTGTGAGGGGAGATATATGTATAGATCTTACATGAAGTTAAACACCAAAAAATGTATAGTCATACCCTTCGGGAAAAACAAGGTAACCCCAAGCTACCATATAGGTGGCAATCCACTAAGCACAGAAGAGGTTATCAGGGACCTGGGGACCCAGGTTGACAGTGGCCTTTCTTTTGACACTCACGTTGCTAAAGTGGTTAGAAAGACCTTCTACATTGCCCACCTGATCATGAAGGGATTCACATCCAGATCTAGTGAGGTCATTGTTCACCTGTACTCTTCACTTATCAGACCAATGATCGAGTACAATGCCCCATTCGGGATGTATCTCACCCGACATCTGCAGCAATTGGAGAGACCCCAAAAGTTCCTCACCAAAAGGATAAAGGGACTCCAAAATCTGTCATATGCTGCCAGATTGAAGAAACGCCAGCTCTATTCAGTCGCATACCGTCTGCTCAGAGGTGACATGTGCCTGACATACAAGGCCATGTCCAACCCGGAATTAATGGACATGCTCCACCTCAAAAAATCCAAATCCACCAGAACCACTAGAGCAAGCGACTTAAACCTTAGCAAGGATATAAATAGGACGTGCTGGAGGGATAGATTTATCTCTCAGAGACTCCCTATGCTGTGGAATAAAATCCCGGTCCATGTTAGGCAGAGCACCTCGCTGGCTCTGTTCAAGAGAAATCTTGACCTGTGGATGGGAGATCGTAGGTTTACCCTGGGAATCATCTCTGGGTCACTGCTGGACAGAGGCACAACAAACTAATGGGCACAGTATTTTTTCATATAAGGGGTGGCGTAAGCCACAAAACTTTGGGCTAGGCTTATAAATGCCTTAGGGCAGATAGCCTAGTATAAACCTATGAACCTATGAACCTATGAAAACATACTGTGAAGGGAAATCTGTTTGTAGCATCATAAAGATAATTCAACTGACTTTACTGTTGAGGTGAATTTCTTAGCATCCGTGTTTAATTCATAAGACGGTTATAGTCAGACACCCAGTTACAATCCCCTATCTTTTGATCATGAAAACCTGTTAACATTACTTTAATGGCTGTTCTACAAAAGTTCTACAGGCAATAATTCCAAATGGCTTAAAAATCATTCTGAGCAGGTGCTGTTGATGTAATGCTTCAAAGAGCATTCTCACTAGAGCAGTAAACAAGGGTTATAAATCTTTATGGCACTGAAATATTCTCAGAATTCTGCAGAAGTATAGAATAGAAATGCTAGGGAAACACTGTAAATGGTCATCAAATCTATCAGAATGCAAGGAAGAAGTTTTACATTCCTGATACATGTAGCAGCAATTCCTGTACAATGATACTGGGAGTGTGCAACACTGTGTCACCCAATGCACAGTAGTAAACGGCTGAGTCAGACAGCTCCACTTTGGCAATGCTTAGAAACGTGGAACTTTTGGAACCATCAAAATGTGCTTTGAAACGGCCTTCTGTTGCATTAATTTGAAATTTACTTGTAGAAATGATATGCTTGAGAGGTCCATTTGGCTTCTGCTGGTACCAGTGTAAGTATGGAATTGCAGCAGCTGCTGCTGTAAAATTGCAGGACAGATCAACTTCCTCACCTTCAGATGCAGTTTTTATTAATTCTAACTGGGTTACTTTGTCTCCATTTATGACACCTGTCAAAATATAAATGAAGCATACACCCAAACGCTTTTATTTAGTTTAGTAAATGATGTATACTGTAAAAAATGTAATTCTTATATGTGATTATTGAAGTGCATGATAAGTGTACCATTACATTTACATTATAAAATAAATTGCTGAATAATAATAATAATAATAATACAATGCAATACAATTTCAAATTAATTGCTTTACAATATACATAAGAGAGTGCATTTAAGCAGAACTTACTTTTAAGAAGAAGCAGGAGATGGATTACATATCTAAAAACTGCAGCAGTGCAGTATTTATGCATTATAACAGAGAAATTAAATAACGTGAAAAATACTGAGCTTTTTCTCTCTAACAGTAACAGTTTGTCTTTTCTGTTTATGCTGACAGTTAAGCAAGAGGATTCAGATGCATATGTTTATATACAGGAAGCCACTGTAATCATTTCCTTTTATGTTTCAGATGCAGCAAAGGTACGCACACACACACACACACACACACACACACACACACACACACACACACACACACACACACACACACACACACACACACACACACACACTAGCTTGTTAATCCTTATCAACTCAGAGTATTGTCAATATCTGCAAAAGAGCCATACAAGTATGGAAACTATATCATCTCACAGTTAGCATTATTTAATCCACTGAAACACACACTCATACATTTCAGTCCTTTTTTACCATATGATTTATCATATCTCTTCCTACTTTCATGTGAGTATTTTAACCTTTTCTTTCTTTAAGTTGTTTTATATTGAATTTAGTACTTGAAAATTGTGGGCACATATCCCAACGCAGCACTAATTCTGCAATCCAAATCTGTCCCCTTGGTCACTCCAAGCTTACTTGAAGGTATTGAGCTAAAGGTATTTTTGAATTATTATTTTTCCTCCTAATTTCATTTTTACATGATTACTTTCCTTTAACACATGCTACTTCTAAAAACATTTACATATCTTTCCCCACTATCTAGTGCTCTTAATTACCCAGGCTTTCGCTTTGATTTTGTCAGCCCTTTTACTGTTCTTTTGTTTGAACTGTTGTCTCAGAATGGACAGCCATTGCTGTCCAAAATAGACATGCACTGTCACCCTTAATTCTCTTTAACACTAAACTCAGAAATATAATAGTGGAGTCTGTGCACTGCTTTCCAGACTATCAGAGAATCATTCTGATTTCTGGATAGTCCAGAAAAAAATATTCAATAGGTGGCAACCTTACCTGATAATCTCCTTCATTCATTTTAAAAGTAATTCTTGAAGCTTACCACCACTTTGCCAATATGCCCCCCACCCCCTCAGTAAACAATGAGCCTTTTTGAATGTCACATTACCAAGATCATGTGGGCCACTGTCCATTTAAATCAAAGTAGCTTTTCTAAGCTCTTCTTTTTACCATGTTATTATAGCTGTATAAATATAAAATAATTCAACAGCTTGATTACTATATTTTCTAAATCATGCTGTTAACCTCTGTTATTTGTGTGGTGAAATAAGACATTAAACTGACAGTGAGCTTCAGGATCTTTTTTTAAGGCATAAAAAGAATATTAAAGCTTCCTCTCAATTTTAAATTAAAGAAACAGTCGTGAGGTGTCTAATGAGGGCACTTACTACTCAGTTGAAAGGTAAGTATCTTCCTTTAACCATCTTCCGCCACTTTTTATTTTTATAAATCCCTCCTGTCCCAGTTGCTACATTTCCTCTTTAGTTCCCCATGCTATTCTGGATGCTGACTTCTAGTACACCCATCTCAATTTTTCCAGCTTTTTTCAACTCATCTGATTTATTCATTATTGCTTAACACCATCGTGTGTTTCACATGGATTTTAATTTGGATTTTAATTCTCATTTATCCCTTCATTATTTACTGACATGTCTTTTGTTATTTTCCCATGATTATTTCCCACACTCTCAAAATATATGCCTCTGAGACTGTATGAACGCAGAGAAAATATATTTAAAGATAAAGTCTGTGTATATTTAAAGATAAAATCTATAATGCACTTATGCTCAGATACACACATGATTGTTTATCTGTGAGCAAGTAAGCCACCACCAGGTATGATGTGACAATATAAATGACAACTGACCATTAGACTACATATCAGTGTTAGCACATTATATTTCCAAAGTAAGGCTTAATTTAGCTGGCTAATAAAATTACTTTTTGTATGAGTGAAGCAGCAGGACACAAACATAACACTTTAGAATTCATGTTGCCCCCTAGAATTTCTGACCTTCTTCACCCAGATCCTGCTACTCTAATACAGGAAAAGCAAATTAGTAATTTCATTTGCCAGAAACCTAGGAAACTGCTGCAGTAAATATGAAAGAAATCAACACCTATTTGTAGCACAACCAAATGGGATTGCTGTAGAAATTCTCCTGCTGTAGAAATTCTCATTACCTGCATTTCACATTATTGCCATTTTTTCGTGTCAGCAAATCTTTCTCATAGTATCTTTGTGTGGATTGGACTTCAATGACATATACTTCTGAGTGACAAATTGCAGTCAAATTAATAGCATTTCCAGATCTACTATGAGTAATCTCAGTCTTGTTCAAATGACATGAAATTAAACCAACCCCAAAACATATAAAATTTTGGGAGGTATCAACTCAAAATAGTGTCACTCCCAAAGGTATAAAAGACACAAAAAGGGTTTCTTTTTATGGAAGCAATCCCACCCACCAATGCATGTCATATGTTCATGCTCACCACAATAGACCAAAACTCTAAAGGCTCCATATTGTTAAAAAAAAAAAAAAAAAAAAAAAACATCTCTGGACTAGTTAGACAAGATAATGACCAAGAACTCCTCCATGTCCAACTCAGTATTAACAAACCTCCTTATGATATCATAATTAGCTAACTATATGGCCCCCTCTCTGTCACCCATGGCCCATACCTCCTACCTAACTAGTAAAGAGTCTGTGTGTTTTCAATCAAACACTACTAGGACAACCACACAACAAAATAAAAAAAAAAAATGAAATGCAGTAACTCCACAACTAAAAATAAAAAATACTACAAAAATATGCACCGACATACTTGTGTTTATCATAATTACAAGAATCCTTTATTTTTTTTTCTATTGGATCAGGTTTTATAAGATTTAAGTGGTGGGGATTTTAAGAATAGGTTAGGAATGAAAGAAACAGAGTGGCAAATAAAACTTAGAGCAGATGAGTTTCTGGGTTTAAATGAAACCATAAATATTAAATGTTTTTTAAAAGACAGAATGTTAAATGTTATGAAATAATATGTTATGTGGTTAATTAGCATTATATTGTAGTTTTAAGATTTTTACTTGGTTAATCAATTGATGAATTGTTTAAAGTGTGCGATTAGTCAAGTATATATTTAAATAACTGTGTTCTTAAAGATGATCCCCAAGATTTAATAAAATCCATGTAGGCACAGTGTAGAGCCTACATGGAAAGTACCCATGTACACGGCCATGGTTCCCCCCTTGGCAGCATGCTATGCATATTAATGATGGCGCACTGCTGAGAGAGAACCAAGGAACACAGATATTGAATCAGTGTAGGGAGAGGTGTAGCGGCTAGCCGTGGCTGGATATGAGTCTGAGGCTCCCTGCAATGGTCCCTGCCACTCTAGTAATGTTGTGAAATGTGTGAAATGTGTAATATGTCATTACAGTAATGTGTTATGCGTCCCTTTTTTAATATATTTTTTTACTGCATGTTTGTGCAGCACAGAGTGCAACTATGCCACGCTGTGCTCACATATAGACAACTGACACCTAGCAGACATCTAAAAATAGAAACTGGATGTAATTAACATAATTAAATTTATTTATTTTTTTATTTACGTTTGCTCAGCTTGGAGCACAGCAGAGTTGAGCGGAGCTCATACATACATGACAGCCACCTGCCAGACATCTAAAAATAGAAACTGGATGTAATTACCTATTTGTTTAAAGATTTGTTTACCCGTGTTTACACGTGGTTGCGCGGTGCACCACTGTGTCCAGCAAAGCTTACATGTAGCTCAGTAGTATATGTAAAGAAATACCAGTTTTCATAATATCCAAGTAGCTACATGGGTAGAGTTACAGCTGTGTATGAAATAGGTCCTGGGTTAAAGTCCAGAGGAGGCAGAATATGCCTGTAATTTGCTAAATTATTTTTTTTTAGAATTTAATAATAAAATTGTAAAATATGGCACTGCTGCACTCTGCTGAGCTCTGCTCAATCATGCCAATCACAGCATAAACTTTTTAATGGAAGCCATTGTTTGCGCGGTGCTACAATTCACTTGAACCAAGGTTGTGCAAGTTCTCATGATGCTTAGCTCTGCGTAATTGGTTTGCACACTACTAACTTACAAGACACCTTTTTGAATGTTGCTGAATGATATGTAAGGGTGGGAAAGCAGCCTATATTAAGCATAACAGGTGGGAATTCTGCAGAATCCATTAAAGTTCAGTCAACTGTCAGCATGGCTGGTGGTGCTGGGGAAGGTGGGCACTTTTGAATGCAGCAGTGGGGCATTCAGGAGTCCAGGGTCATGGTTGGGCTCCTTGTAAAAAAACATGAAGATAGGCTGCTGCAGTTCAGTTTCCAGGGCTCAGAGTGTAAAGTGGAGGTCTGACCCCAGTTAGGCAGAGAACTCATCAATTTTACTGGTATCTGCTGCACAGGTGAGCAGTGTCATCACCACCATGATGACCGTAAAAGGCAAAAGAGGGAAACCTTGTTCACCTGGGTCCAAGAAGTGGGGGCAGGTAATGCCCCACAAATATGTAAGTAATTTTTCCTCTGTTTTACCAATATGTAATCGAAATGTCTATAAAGCTGGTATGCATAATGGTGTGCTTCTATCCCAACCTCTGCCGCTAAGAGGGTTTGCAATATCAAGTCTCATGCTGGGCGCTTGACCGTGTTGTGCCATGAACGTGGTGAGTATGGATGTATTATGCCAACTGTAGCGCAATAAGCAAGAAAGAGTAAGGCATTAACTGCAATAAATTATATACAATAAAGTCTGCAGTGCAATAAATGTGGAATTAGAGCTGTAGTGCAATAAATGAATAATAACAACTGTAGTTCAATAAAAACAAGAAACAATACCCATAACAGCAAGGAAAATGGTGTACATCAGAATTGTCTTGTCATAACCATTGCAGTAGAGCTGTATGCATTGAGTCTGTGGTTACTGCAGTCAAGTATAACACTGTAATAGCTGTAGAATGCAAATCTAATTGCTGCAAACTGTATTGCTTAACTCATAGTACTGTTTAAGGCTGTATCTAGGCCAAAACTACTATATAATGCTCTGTCTTCCACGGACTTCAGGTAATTAAGGTATATGAGTGAGGTAGGCCACTCCACAGCCAGATATTGTGTGTGGATTTCACAGCTATTTTAAACCAATAACAATAATAAGTGTTCACCAGTATTGTTGAAAGTGAAATAAAGCTGTAGTAATATATGCAGTATGGTTATATACCATGCACATGTGTTCTATTGTCACTGCAGTCTAGTATAACACTGTAACAGTACTACAGTGCAAGTGGAAAGTCCTGTAACTTGTATTGCACAATTCATAGTTTGTTTACAGGTGATCTCCAGGCAAGTATCAGTCACTCTGTTAGCCAGCAGTGACTCAGTAGCTCAGACTGTTAACTTCCTTGTACACAGTATATTTTGGCACACACAGTCCTGCGTTCGAATCCAATGCTATGTAGCACTACATTTTCAGTATCAGTCACGTAATACTCACAATTTTAATCTCCCCAAGAACACAAAAATGTTATGGGTGAGTTAACCCATATTATGTGCAGATATTGTGTTTAGATCTCACAGAATGTTGCACTCAATAGTAAGAATGTGTTCATCAGAATTGTTGATTCAGAAATAAAACTGTGTAATCCCAGAATGGCTGTATCCCTTACATGTCTGTACTATGATGCCTCAGTCAATTATTAAATTATTTTCAGATGTCGCCTGCAGTCACAGCTAGTGGGTTCTACTCCCAGGCCTCCCAACTAAGCCATGACTACTGTCTAGTCTAATTACTGTACACAAACATGCCTCTCAAGTGTCACAATTTCTCATAATGTAATTAAAACTGACTAATCTGTCTGTCACATGTTTGCCAGATAAATTATTACCTGGAATGCAATGTATTACCAAATGCATTTACAGAACACCCTGGTAGTTATTTAAGTCCACATTATGTGAAAGCATTCTGAGTACTTCTGTACCTGCTTTTGTTAGTGCATGGCCCTTATTGTCCCATGCTATCAGCTTGAGAGATATGTACATGCTAAAACAGCTATAGGAGAATTGTAGTCACTGTAATCACAACTGTCAGTACACACCTGTAGAAATATGTATGACTAGTGTCGTCAGGGTTATCGTCTGCAATGTTACTAATGGAATGTTTTGTCTCTCTCTCCCCACCCCTTATCTTAATTTATTCAATATTGTAGTGTATTATTATAATTTAATATTAACATAATTTGTTAAACTAACTATATTTTGGAAGATGTGGTTAATTATTGTTTTATTTTACTATGATTCAATATTAACATATTTTGTTAAACTGTTTTGTTGGCCTTATAGCTTACTTCACACTGGCATGCTGTTATCATACTGACTGTTATGTTACATGATGTTGTGCTGCACATAATATATTTTAATATGTATTTGGATTAATAAATATGATGTTTCATTCTGTTAATACTAACAATGGTTTGGTTGTTACTAACTGTAACTTATTGCTTTACCTCATTTACCATAACATGTCAAGGCAGGCTAATTCTGGGTGATTCCCCCTACCTTGTCTCAACTGGCCATGGAACCGGGTCCCAGTATGTCTGGGACCCAGACTGGTGATGCACCCTCTGCTGCACCTGCATTACCTTTTGTGTCAGGTAGTACTGCCCAGTGGAAGGAATTCAGTCCCCCTCTGGGAGCGGTGGCAGAAGGAGAGTGGGATGAGGTACCAGTCCTGGTGGTCCACTGTGGGAATAACTGTCCCCTGTGCCAGATTGAAGGCATGCTGGCCAACCTGGTGGGGCAGCCTAACTCTGGTCCTCAGCCTCCAGCAAAGCTACCCTTGAGTCAATGTAGGAGCAGTGCCAACAGTCACACTGCTGCCATCTGGAGACACATGGGACTCTGATTCTCCAACATCCTCCCTATCCAATGTGTTTACCCCCATCATGTGTCACACGCTGCTCCTGTCTGCTGTCTCGTCTGTCTTGTCTGCAAATGCATCTTCACCTACACAACTTTCCTCCCCAAATGTACCAATCTCTCTTCTCCAATATTCCACTCCTACCTTAAAAAAATTGGGGCACCTGTCCCAAAAATAATTTATCATCCCATACATAGCTCTCTATTTTGCACACTTGCCCACTGGACACATGTAATTTTTCTTCCAATTAGCTTGACAACAAAGTTATGTTGTCACCAGTCTCTTTGGGATTTGAGAATCCAAATTCATCGACAAATCTGTCAAAGTGCAAAGTTGTTGCTGTACAAGAAATGGATAGCTATGGTTCTTTCCTACACCTGTCCTTCATATCCCTCCCTGCCTTTCAATATGTTTTTCCCCCTGCTTGCCCTCATTTCACCACTTTCCTATCACCCCTTTTTTCTTTTCTTTATACTTTTTTTAGTACAGAGCTGCTCGGCACACCGCATCACACACCTACGCTAAGCTCAGCTAAAGACAACTATAATGAGTATATGTGCTTCTAACATCGTAAGTCACATGTACAAAATAAACACCTCTGCCATGCTTCACACCTGCAGCAAGCCACCATGCCATGCAATTCTTTCTTAAAATAGGTGATTTAAACAAAACATAATAATTGCCAATTAGATTCAGTGGAACTGTGTGCCATGCCACACAATGCAAACTATAATAAAAAGTAATGGAAAAAATGGGAGTGTACCTTGGATTCTGGTGCAATAGTACATCACTAGACAGTCAAAGACATGATAATGGATGTAAATAAGACCTGTGGCAGCAGGTAAATGTGCCCTTTTATCAGTAACATGTAGAAAGTCACCTGCTAAGGCATTAATGGCAAAATAAATGTTCAACTGTGACACTGGTGCAGAAATACATCCATATAAAGCCATGGCCATACTGATGGATGTAGAAAATGTTTGTCACAGCCTTTATGTGTGCACACATATCTTGCAAATACAGCTGCTATAGCAGTGACTCAGTAGCTCAGTCTGTTACATGACTTGCATATAGTACATTTTGCCACACACAGTTCTGGGTTCAAATCCAGTGTTGTGCTGCAGTTTATTTACATTATTGTGAAGACAGCAATTAATGGATCACTAATATACTCTTTATGCACACAAAGCATTGCAAATTAAATAACTGATTATGAATTTACAGGCCTGCAGGTAGGGAAACACTTCACATATCCATATAGCAGTACTATATGTTGCCTAGTACTGTGTTATTGACATAGTTGCCTAGCATACATACCTTAATCACATGCCTTAATTGTAGTGTAAAGTGTACCCTCACCCTGGAACTGCTCTATAACAAGGCTGACACAGCTAACACAGATAAACCTACAGCTTCTTGTCCTCCAAAGTATTCACACTCTTTGCCTATGTCTACTAACAGCAGCAGTAGCTGCAGCATGTGGTACACACAGCTCGATGTAAAGGTTTCTGCTACAGACCTATCTTCTGTGATGATGTAGTCCCCTCACCCCAGTAGTGTCCATCTCAATTTATTTAATTTACTTTAACATTTGTTTACCAGGAAATTCTGACTTGGAATGAAGCCAATTTTCATGGAAAGGCCCAGGGAGAAACACTCCAGATGCGCATTTTTGTATCTCATCTGCTAAGAAAGGTCTACATGAAGGCCTTATATATTGCACAGTGGTTTCATGTCATTAGCTAATGATAGTGCAATTCAGCTGTTTTGGCTGCAATAAGCATTTCAGAACCACAGATTGCTTTAGAGGTAATCACCTGCTGATGGGGAGCATGTTTAAATGGCAGGTAGAGGGCTATGGGGAACCATTCTGTATGAGACCTTACTCACACAGCGCATGCCTTTGCAAAACATTACTAGCAACACATTTTGACAGAGGAGTACTGCAGTACACCAGATACGTAACTGTTTTTTGTGTATAACAGGATGCAGATAGGAGGATACAGGTATGGGAAATATGGATTACAGCAGTAAGCCTGTCTTACACCTGTGGTAATGACATGTCATTGATATCCTGTAGGGGACATACAATACTTCAAGGTTGCATTGTCTTTTGTCATTGTGGCACACTGCTGTTGTTGGACTGTCCCTTCATAGTGGTTGTAATAGCACACTGCTATTTGTCTGTCAATGATCTTCATAGGCTCATAGGTTTATAGGTAGGTACTAGGCTATCAGCCCAAGTGCCTAGGTAAGCATAGCCAACAAAGTTTTCTTATGACATATCATTGGGTAGTTGGCCTTAGCGGACACAGCAGCTTAGGCTGGAGTGTTGGGTGTATGATTATATAGCAGAATTACTCATGGCACACAGGTAAATACCTCACTATTGGTACTATCTCAGTTAGATCCACACACTTTGCATGTTGGCACACTGTGGGGTAGGACATGTATGAGCAAGCAGTGGATAGTGCCAGCCATTTTTCTCTTGCTGTATCTGTATATAGAGGATGTCCATATTTCTGACCCTGTAATGTGTTCCCCTTGTGCTGTCTTTCAGGAATAATGTACCACAGATGACACCCACCCTTCCTTGCATGTGGAGAATGAGATAATATTGCAAATACTAAGGCAGCATCATGACATCCTGTTATCCAGGGGGAAACATAATAGGGAACAGCGGGCTGCACTGTGGTCAAACCCTGTCTGTGATGTTAATGCCATAGGCCAGCAGGGCAAGACATATGAGCAGGTTCGACAACGGGCAACCGGTATGATTAATGTTGCACATCAACTGGCAATGGATATAGCCAGGGATCATGCTGTCAACAGTGAAGATCCTGTAGTGGAACAACAACTCTAGGCATGAGTGACAGCTCCCAGGTATCCATCACACTGTACATCATGGAGCTGGGTGCCACGGTTTCTACAGCTGAGGAGAGTGCAGGTAAGCTTACTTTGATCAGCAATGTAATACTGTAGCAGTCAGTGTGTCTGGCTGTAGAGACTTTTGTGTGGGGTTCAGGTCTTTGTTCTTTTGGGGGAGGGTGACCTCAGGTATACACCCATATGCAGATTGGGACCAATGCAATAAGTAACACAGTAGCTAATGCAAATGGAGATATATGGATGTATTACTATGTTGTGCTGCAACATGCAGTGGTACTGACATTACACCACCCTCAACTTTTCACAGGTCCATCAGGTATTGCCCAAGGTGGTGGTCCTGCCCCTGGTAAGTATGACACTTGTTTTGTTAAGGAACAATCACAGTCTAGTAAGGTTAAGGGCCAGAATAATGCCTTATGTACATGTAATTATGTGTGTAAACAGTGTAGGATGTTTTTAAATGTCAGTCTGGAAGAGGTACCTAATGTTTTGAGAGGGGGTAGTCACAAGAGTGTAGTTCAACAAACAGATACACTTTGGTAGTTACAGGTAAGAGCAGATAAGACTCCTGGTTTAAATGAGGCAAGGAATCTAAAATGCTTTTTAAAATACAACAAGTTGATTCATTAGGCAGTGAAATGTGTATTTCTGTATAATTGTGAAGAGAGTTGTACTGGGTTTTATGTTTTTTTTTTCAATTATAGTGTCATACTGAGTAAGTAAAAGGTAAATATTACTGGTGATGTTTTAGTTAATTTACTTCAAGTGATGGTTATAAAGGTCCTGGGTTGAATTTGAATTGTGTTCTGAGGTAGTGCTTTGTGGACAAAGGTGGGGAAGGAAGTTGTTTGACCACTAATCCAGTTGTGGGTCTTCATTGTTATGAGTATTGGATGCTTTATGTACACAATAGTGCAGGTATTAATGTACTGCTTTCTCCATTCTTATTGCAGGTGACCATGATGGTTGGAGTCTGTGCCCTACACAACCTGATGTCAGTGTCTCCTCAGACAGTGATGATGATGATAATGGCCACAATGAGGCACAGGTTGGGGTGTCAGGGCTGAATCTGTCCCAGTGGTAGCCATCACTCTTCTTCCCCCATTGTCACTGCCCACAGTCTGTATGCTCACACATACCCCATCCTTAGAGGCCACAGATAATGGACAGTCAGAGGATGGAGACACTGAAACAGGAAACTGCGGCAACAATGCTCCAGTGAGTGTAGACACTGGCCATAGCCAGAAGCTGGCAAGGTCCCACACAGGTGGATTAACAGGGGTACTTGTGGGAGCCCTGCTGTCCATCCACCACCTGTTTCAGTGTCACATCATGGGTCACACAACACATGTTTCAGGCTGTCATGGAGGCACAGGCACCTGCTCATCTGTGTCTGTCTACGTGATGACATCCATTTAAGGGAATGCTTAAACTTAAAGGTTATATTAAAATGGTTGCGTGTATAGATACCTGAATAATGTGGAAGAGGGATCTGAGTTTCATTTAGAATTGATAATAATATTTGATACATGTGGTTTTGAAATTTTAAGAGCTATTATTAAGCAAAATGAGAGGTTGCTGGGTGTATTAAATGAAAGATTTTGATTTGTCAGGGACATACTATTTTTAACTATAGTAGTTTCACATTACTAAAGTCTTTTTCGACTTTTTTCAAAAGGTTTTAAATTTGTTCCCCGTAAAAAAATGTGTTTTAAGTAAAGTATTAATTGATTTGAAAATGTTCATTCGTAAAAGGAATTTGGAGCTTCTGTTAGACAGGCAAAGAGATCTGAGTGAAGAACTGAGAAAGAAAAGTGAGTGGAATCCCCCTTTGCACCCCCAGCTTAAAAACTTGGAGAGTGTCTTGGAAATGGAACTAAGTGAAACACTTCCTGATAACAAGGTTAGGTTTAACTTGATGTTTGAAGAAAAGACACTTTTGGATACTATTAGGAAGAATAAGTATGTGAGGGTAATGAAGCCGGATAAGGGAGCGGGTATGGTGCTTATGGATATCATTTCTTATGACAATAAGATGATGGATATTTTGTTAGATGACACCAAGTACATTAAGGCCTCTATTAATGAAGTGCATATAGTGTATAAAAAGATATACATAGCGCTTAATGACTTGGTATTAGAGGGTTGCATTGATATTGAGACTTTCAGGTATTTACACAACAGGGAACCAAGAGTACCGTCTATCTTTGGGATACCAAAGGTCCACAAAGATGTGCAAGACCCCCCCTTGAGGCCTATTGTGGCAGCTAGCCAATCTGTCATTGCACCTATTGCTAAATACTTGGATTACAGCTTAAAAAAACTGTCTGTAGGAACATGTAACATGTTGAAGGACTCATGGGATTTTCTAAAAAGTGTTAGGGATAAACAGATAACCAATGATGTTATTTTTATTACTAATGATGTGGTGAACCTCTTCACTTCTATTCCTCATAGGACTGGGTAGGAGTTCTTTGAAGAGATTTTATGAAATTACAATAATTTAATTGAAAATGAGATTTATGTTTTTACTGTGTTGATGGAACTGGTATTAAACAATAACTTCCTTTATTTTGAAAGGGAATTATTTCGACAGTTAAAGGGAGTGGCCATGGGGGTCATGTGTGCTCCCACCTATGCAAATTTAGTGATGGCATGGTGGGAGCAGAAATATGTGTTTAACTCAGTGTTTAAAGATTGTTGGGCACTATACAAACATTTCCTGGATGGCATCTGTATATTTTGGCCAGAAAGTGAGGAGAAATGTTTAATTAATTGTTGGGAAGTGCATTCTGCTATTATTAACTGCATTAACTGTTGAGGTAACCTAAACCTAATGTGCTTTCCTTGCCCTAACCTTTTCCATATCTCCTTCTCCTTCCTAGGGTCTCTAAACTCTCTTGTCCACCCTAATCAGTCTGCCCCCCCCCCAAAATTGAAAGGCTCACCAAGCTAGGAGACTACTACCTGCAAAAGGCCAAACAACACACAGTACAACTGTTTGGTGTGTGTTACCTGCAAGAAACAAGGTTATTAACTCTCCAGCTCTTAATGCTGTATGGTCAGCAGATTAACTCTGTAGAATACCACTCGGAGGGTCTGCAGCACTGATAGAAAGTATAAGAGAATTTCCCAAGTATTCTGTAGCTAAGGCAAAGGGTACTGCATATAATTTATTAATAAAAAGCCAAGGTGTAGCATATCAGCCTATCTTGCCCCCTATAATACCTTACCTTTAGCAAACCTCTCTGGAAAACTACAACAGATTGGCTCTACAGCCTCAGGGTCTGCTTGAGCCCTGTTCACTTCACCTTCCTCTGCTCGGCTTACTCCGCTCCCCTACCCTGCCCCCACTACCTCTAGATTTATTTTAACCACATATCACCTGTCCACTCCCTACAGCCAATCTTCTGCAAATCATTCCAAATCCCACCCCTAATTAACTCTCAATCAATTAACACTACTTTATCCAAATACAATATAATACAAAACATACTCTTCTTTCTTACATCCCTCCTACTAACCCTCACAACCCTAACTTACACCACATCCTCACACACAAACACACCACTACCTCACACCACCGACCATACAACACATACCTCCACAGCTACAAAAACCCACATAAGCTTCCTTATATCCCCCTCTCTATTTAAACATAACAAAACAGTCCTTTTACACAACAAGCACCTTCCATTATCTCACACTAGGAAAATATCATGCAAACTATACATAGATATATTACAAGCAATAAGACTTAATCTGTTATTAAAAAAATACCTCCTTACCTCTGGGGATATTCACCCAAATCCAGGGCCAAGCAACATTATACCCCCAAACAAACACACAGCACCTACTCATCATTAACCTTAATGCTCGCAGTATTTTAAATAAACCCTCAATTTCATGCATTCATACTCACTACTCCCCGACATTCTAACCATAACTGAAACATGGCTAAAACCCAGCACACAGAATGAGGAAATTCTGCCTCCAGGATATAATATCCTAAGGGTTGATAGAACAAGAAAGAAAGGAGGGAGCATTGCAATTGTCTATAAAAATACACTAACTATACAACCCCTACCAACTCCTCTACCTAAATGTCATACTGCTGAGATCATAGGCTCTATGCTACAAATAAACAAGAAAAAGAGCATCAATATACTCTGTGTGTATATCCCTCCAGGTAATAACACTCCAATAACTGAGGAGATTCTTCAATGGATAAAGGACAATCTCCCACAAGAGACTATTCTACTAGGAGACCTAAACACCGATTGGCTAGCCTGCAATTCTAAAAAACCCACTAACTACATCAACCTATATGGATTCTCCCAACTTATTCTAGAACCTACTAGAGTAAATAAGAAATCCCAAAAAGAATCTATACTGGATTGTACATTAATAAACTACACAGAACAGAATTACCAAAAAACAGGTTGCCTACCAGACAGCCTTAGCGACTACCTCCCAACATTCCTCCTATGCAAACGTATTAACTTACCCAAACCTACAGTCTATAGACAAGTCAGGAATGATCGCAAGGTTAACCCTGTAGATCTCAACACTTTATTAAAAAAATGTAACTGGGAACCACTATGCTCCCTTGACTTGGACTAAGAAGTGAACTATTTTAATACTACTTTCACTAAGGTGCTTGACCTAATAGCCCCCCATAAGAACAAGTAGAACTAAACATCGCTCTGCTCCATGGCTTACTAAGTCCACTAGAGCCCTATTAAAATCCAGAGATGAAGCTTGGAATACATGGAAGAAAGACAACACAAGTCTTTCTAAACAAAACTTTCAACATCTTAGAAACCAGGTTAAACAGTAAACCAAGCTTGTTAAACAGAACTACTACCTAAATATCCAAAACAAATACTCCAGCAACCCTCAAAAGTTCTGACATGCAATGAACTCCCTACTAAAACCGGGTGAAACCACCACACCCACTCCCACCTCAACCTCCACAAATACTGATAGCGAGATAGCCTCCAAATTCAACCAACACTTTACTGAATCCATTACTTCTCTATCTACTCAGCTATCCAGAAATAACTACACACCCATGCCAACTGCCCCTAAAAACTCTTCTCCCCTCACCTTCTCACCCATCCCACTGTCTACGATAAAGAAATACCTCTTAAAACTGAAACCCACTACTCTTGCAGCAGATGGTTTACCAGCACATTTCCTAAAAATGGCTGCCTACTCCATATGCTACCCAGCCTCAATCCTTATCAACCGCTCCATACAAGAATCCTATATCCCTCGTCTGTGGAAAATCTCTTACATAATTCCCCTTCATAAGGGTGGAACCTCTTATGACTTCTCCAACTATCGCCCCATTGCCATCCTGTCTCCTTTATCAAAGATACTAGAGAAATCCATACACTCTCAAATCATGCATTTCCTAAACTCAAACAATCTCCTCTCCCCTACACAACATGGTTCCCGCCCACACCATCATACAACAACAGCCCTTCTCTCCTTCACAAACCTGGTTAACCAGCATAGGAATAACAACAGATTTGTATCTGCTATATTCCTTGACCTCTCAAAAGCATTTGTCATGGTTTCCCACACCATACTAATAGATGCTCTAGCCTCTTTAGCCTTCACCCCTAACACTATTAATTAGTTTAAAAATTACCTTTCAGAGCACCAACAACCTGTCCAGTGACAAGGAGTTTTATCACCTCTACTCCCAGCCACTGTTGGTGCACCCCAAGGCTCCATATTGGGCCCACTACTCTTTTCAATCTTCACCAATAACCTACATACCTCTACCCTGCAGGCCTCACTAATCCAGTATGCAGATGATTCCACCCTAATCTGCTCAGCCCCATCTCTCACCATCCTACAGCAGCTCACCCTGGAATCATTTGCCTCAGTAGGCAGGTGGATCACTAATATTCAACTCATCTTAAATCCTATCAAAACAAAACTACTTCTATTCACCCCAAGCAAATCAAAAACCTCTCCACTTTCCTTCTCTATCTCTTCCAATAATGATACCGTAATTTCACCCTCCCTCCACACCAAGCTCCTTGGTGTCGAAATAGACAGCAACCTCCACTTTGACATCCATATCTCTCAAACTATAAAAAAGTACACAAAAAATGGGTTCCTTATATAGACAAAAAAACTTTCTATCAGATCAGGCTAAAGTCACCCTAGCTCAAACCCACCTTCTTTCTACACTAATGTATGCAGCCCCAATTCTCACTTATGTCAGGAAATCTGAACTAGACAAACTTGAGTCCTACTATAACAAAGCTGCCAAGTTTGCTTCAAATTCCCCATTCAGAAGCCATCACTGCATACCTCTTAGGAAATTCCAGTGGCTTGAACTTCAACAGCAACTACTCTATCACCAAATTGTCATAGCCTACAATAACCTAAAACAACCTGACAAAACTCCCGCACTAAAGCAATTACTGACCAACTACATTCCAAATCGCCCACTCCGCTCTGTCAGTAAATCACTCCTCACTATTACCTCAGCTAACAACACAGCTGGCAAAGCCCTATTTTCATACATTATAGCTAAAACTTGGAATAATCTCCCCACATCCGTGACTACTGCAGCAAATACCACTCAGTTCAAAAACACCCTTAAGGCCCATCTCATACGCTCTTGGCTCTGTCCATGTGTCACACAGTTCTAAGCTCTGCTACCTCTTCAATATCTCTACCTCTCTTTTGTTTATGCTCAGTAAGCATGGTTCTTCCAAATGTGATCTCCTGACAAAGTAATGTTATACTTGTAATTTCTGTTTCTCACTACAAACAGAATGTACATATGTAAATATTTTACTAATTTGAATAGTCTGTATAATACTTGTGGAACAAATGCCTTTTCTACACATTGTATAATATTAGTATGACTGTAATGTGTCATTGTTGATGTAAGTATTGCCGTAATGTGCAATTTGAATTTGTTCGTACTGTTTCTCCTACTCTCACTAGATAAATACTACTAGTAGAACAAATGCTTTTCTACACTTTGTATAATATTAGTATTGCTGTAATCTGCCATTTTTTATGTAAGTATTGCTACAATGTGCTATTTTTTTATGTAAGTGGAGCTTTTCTCCCCGGGCCTCCGCTGAAAATGGACCTTGTCCAGTCAGACCTTCCCAGTTAACAAAAATAAAATAAATAAATAAATCAATGCATTTATGAATTTCTTCTAACACATTTCCAATAGTGCTGATTTTTTCAGATTTACTTATAAGATTGGTTATGACAGTATTGATTTTTTGGATGTCAACATTAGGAAGAGTGATGGTAGTTTTGAATCAAAAGTGTACAGAAAGGAGACGTATTGCAATTCATTTCTGCATTTTTCAATTGCCACCCTCATTTTCAGAAGAAAGGTATAGTGAAGGGTCAATATGTACGTGGTAGTCGAATGGCCTCTGATGATAAGGACTTTATGTATGAGAGTGATTTGTTGAAACATATGTTTTTAGAAAGAGGATACCCAAAAATTTTAATTGAGGAAATTCAGGAAGAGGTGTTACAGTATAGGAAAGAAAGATTTACACCAATTTTACGTTCCACAGGCACAAATACAAAGGAAGGGGAATTAGTAAGGGGGAAGATGACAAATATGGGAATGCTTTTATTGTGGATGCTAGTGGAGACTCCCACATTATTAGAGACATTGTCCAAAAGGAATGGGACAGGTTCTCTAAGTTTTCTGATTTGAACTTAAAATTTGATGTTCCATTAAAGTTAATTTTCAGAAAAGGTAGATGTATTAAGGAACTTATGGAAAATAAGCTTGGGGGTGTGTCTGTTAGAAAAGTGGGTACCTTCAAGTATGGAGCATGTCAGCAATGTCCCTTTATTTCTGATACTTCTGAGATTATTGTTAGTAATAGGAACAGACATATAAAATCTAAATCTTATTTTAATTGTGAAAGTAAAGGGCTTGCTTACATTGCGACCTGAAAAATATGTAAAGTATTTTACAAAGGTAAAACAGAAAGATGTTTAAAGAGAAGAATTTATGAACATCTTTATGACATTAGGAGAGGTAACAATAGAAATGCCTTATATAAGCACACATTGAGTTTTGAAGGTGGTTCCTTCACTTTCTTTGTACTGGATGAGGTAGCAGTGGATGCTAGGGGGGTTCCTGGGAAACCATGCTGGAGTATAAGGAGGTTTACTGGCAACTGGTGCTGGAAGCCAAAAAGTGGCCAGGTTTGAATGGCATGGTCTCCCTAGCCCCTGTCTGGAAACTAAGGGCAGCAAAGTTATGAGTTCTATATGCACTCTGCTGAACAAACTAATGTTTACATATTTATTATTTTATTCTATTTAATTATTTATTCATCACATGTTTTAAAAGAAAGTTTTTTATAAAAACAGGGGAACCTTTTATTCAGTAAGGATGTTTTTAATTCCTGCTCAAGAAAGAGTTAAAGTTGTAATTGGTGTCACCTGATGTTAAAATTGTAATGTGCAAGGGTATAAATGGGGAGGGGATTTGGATTGTCAGCATTTTCTGATGAAGTTGGAGACGAAAACGAACTGGTAGTGGTTTCAGCGTTACTGTGTGGTGTGCTGTGTTTGACTTTGCTTGCTGTGAAATTCATTAAATATTTTTTCAAGATGGATACAGCTTATTGGTGCTTTTTCTCATTTATTGGTTTTGTTTTGGGCACCTCATCCTCCTGGACTTGTGTTTTAAGACTATGATATTATCTTGTAGTTACTTCAGATAAGCAGCAAATGGTTCATATTGATATAAGATAGCAGCAATCATTTGGAAAATTGTGTCTTCTATTGATCTGCAGATCAGCTGCAGATGATTCATGTAAATAATGATGACATGAGTATCATTAATGAATGAGAATTCCTGGCAACACTCTGGAAATGTGTAAGGAATCAGTCATGACGTGAAAGATATTTTGGAAATCCGTTTTGTTGCCATTCATTGATAATTCTACACAGCAGGATATCAGTACGTACTCTGAAGTGATTGAAGTCTCATGAACTGCATTTTCACCAGTGTATTATTGTGTCAGGATATATGTTACTTTACTGGGGGATTTCTGACTGTCACTGACAAAGACTATATGATATGAGAGAATCGCACAAATTGTGAACGCTCATAATATTGAACGTATCTGAACTCGAACTTCCTATTGTGGGGGGGGGCTGTGCCCCCCACACCCCCACTAAATATATATTCCAACTCAGAGATAGCACTACAGTGGGGAAAGGGCAAATATCCCATTCTTCACTGTACTGCAATCTCAAAAAAAGCACTTCAAGGTCCAGTACATTAGATATTATGAGCGTTCATAATTTGTGTGATTTGCTCATATGATATAGACCCTCACTCACACATGAAAAATGGCAGTATAAATACAAGAAAGTAGCAGGAGAAGGATACAAGTCTGTTATCAATGGCATACGATGACAGCATAATGTCATGTGCTTACAGTACTACTATGAATGTTAATGATACTGTACACGTTACTACAACACAACGTTAACTTGCTGGATTGGGACTTGCAGTATGTGTATACGACTATCAGTGTTGTCACCAGGCATGGTTTTGTACTCCAATCTCTGCTTTATTTGTGATAAAAGCAGGCATGCTTTCATTGATGTGCTGCTTGGCTGATGGGAGGATGAAAAGTGTCTGTACATGATTTTTGACATGATCTTTTAGGTAAATGAATGATATAGCAACAGCTGGGATCCAGACAATGAAATGACAATTATAGCCAGGAGGAGAACCGCATCCTCGTGGCAGCACTTAGGACATATTGCAAAATATGGTAAATGCCTTTTTGTAAAAGGAGGACCCAAACAAGCTGAAAGGACAAATGCTTGGAGCTAAGAAGTTATGGATATAAATTCTGTTGGTATAAGGAACCACACATTAACACAGTGCAAGACAAAGGTCAATTATATGGTTGGGCATGCAACAACAAAAGCAAGGCAGAATGCAATTGTCCACGGCACTATTGTGGGGGGGGGGGGTCAAACACTTATTTCTTTAAGTCAAAGCACATGAAATGACCGAACGAACATTGAGCTGGATACAAAACAAACCATCTTTAATAATAAATCACAACTGATTAGTGCTTTTGTCCGAAACTCAAAACCATAAGGACTTCATCAGATAACTTCATCATATCATTATACATTTAATTAACAAATGTTTAAAATCAGTTAACCAATCATCACCATCATACAATTAAACAATTATTCATCATTTAGGTGTCGTATCCAGGTCTAGATGCTTAAGACGTTTTATAGGAAATTTTCCATAATTCAGCACATTTTTTTTGATTTCTAATAGTAGATGCTTGTATTTAGCAGGTGGTATTTTGGAAAATTAATTTCTGGACATAGAAACAATATTAGGTATGTGGTCACCTGGACTACAAGAGCCCTAGTCACATCAAGCACTTTATAGTGGTCCCCTCTCAAAACAAGCAGGACTGTGTAGGATAACCCTGGTGAAAAAGTAAACCTGCCCATGTAGTTATCAAGACTAGACTAGTGGTAGTACCTTGTTTTCACAGACTAGGAACACATCAAGTTATTATGCACATCCTCCAAGCAAGTCTTGTTTATTTTTGGTATACATTTATTTTCATTGTAAGAAATAGGAGATTAAGCAGGACTGGATGTTTAATTGATGGAAAGACAAGGCACAGGACTCCTCAGAGCAACGAAGTAGACAGCTGTGTATAAGGAATGTCATGCTAATTTACCAGGATACATAAAATACTTATGACTTTTAATTTCCATAGTAAGGAATCTTTGAGGTATTTGCAGATGAACAGTATGCTTTGATTTTTACATACCAAAGTGGACATGTGAAGTCCAAAGTTAGTCCTTCTTATGAGTTTGAGTTATCTGCACTTGTGATGTATGTGGATAGTTTAAATTTTTATTTTCTGATTTTCTTGTGAGGGGCGATATATGTATAGATTTTAAATGAAAACATACTGTGAATGGAAGCTTCTTTGTAGCATTATATAGACAATCCAATTGACTTTGCTCTTGAGGTGAATTTCTAAGCATCCATATTTAATTCATAATAAGTTAGTTATAGTCAGACTCCCAATTACAATCCCCTGTCTTTTGATCAAGAAAAAACTGTTAACATTACTTTAATAGCTGTTCTACAAAAGTTCTTCAGGTAATCATTCCAAATGGCTTACAAGTCCTTCTGAGCAAGTATGTTGATGTAATGTTTCAAGGAGCATTTTCACTGAGGCAGTAAACAAGGATTATAAATCTTTAAGGTACTGAAATATTTTCTGAATTCTGCAGAAGTACAAAATAAATCCCTAGGTTACACTCTAAATGCAGCAGCGGTTCCTGTATGACATTACTGGGAGTGTATGACACTGTGTCACTCATTGCACAGTAGTAAATGGCTGAGTCAGACAGCACTGCTTTGACAATGTTTAGAAATGTGAAACTCCTGGAACCATCAAAATGTGCTGTGAAACGGCCTTCTGCTGCATTAATTTGAAGTTTACTTGTAGAAAGTCCCAGATGCTTGAGAGGTCCATTTGGCTTCTGCTGGTACCAGTGTAAGTATGGAATTGCTGCACCTGCTGTTGTAAAATTGCAGGACAGATCAACTTCCTGACCTTCAGATACAGTTTTTATTAATTCTAACTGGGTTACTTTGTCTCCAGTTATGACACCTGTCAAAATATAAACAGTGCATACACTCAAACTCTTAGTAAATGATTTATACTATAAAAACAAAAGTACTTTGATTTACAGGATAAATACAGTATTATCTTTGCATTATAAAAGGAGTTGCTGAATCATAATACAACATAATTTCAAATTAATTGCTATACAATACCAATAATGGTGCATTTAGTGAGAACTTACAAATAAGAAGAAACAGAAGACAAATATATCTAAAAGCTGCAGCAGTGAAGCATTTAAGCATTATAGCATAGAAACTAAGTAACGATAAAATGCTGAGATTTTCTGTCTAACAATTACAGTTTGTCTTTCTGTTTATACTGAAAGTTAAGTAAGGAGACTCAGCTATATATGTATATACAGGAAGCCACAGCAATCATTTCCTTTTGTATTTCTCACACAGACAAAAGCACCCCCACACACGTGTGTGAAATGCATGTGCGTGTGCACGCGTGCACAGACACACACACACACACACACACACACACACACACACATGCACACATGCACACACACACACACACACACACACACACACACACACACACACACACACACGCACACACACACACAAACTGTAGCTTGTCAGTGTTAACCATTATTAACGCAGAGTATGATAACTTTCTGCAAAAGAGCCATAAAAGGATGAAGAATTAAAACATTTTATATAAAATGCAACATAGTTTAAATATTATTTCACAGTTAGTATCATTTAATCCAGGTAATACACACACATCCATTTCAGTTCTCTTTTACTGTATGATTTATCATATCTCTTCTTACTTTCATATTAGTATTTTAACCTTTCCTTTCTCCAAGTTTTTTTTCCATATCAAATTTAGTTCTGTTCTGGAAAATTGTGTATCCCACCTCAGAACTTACTCTGCACTTCAAAGCTGTCCATCTAGTCACTCCAGGCTCACCTGAAGGTGTTGAACTATAGGTACTGGTGAATTATTAATTTTTATCCTAATTTCATTTTTACATGACCTCTTATCTTTCCCTTAACACATGCTACCACTCAGACATTTAGATACCTTTCCTGTCTATTTAGTGCTCTTCTTATGTCTATTTTTAGTAGTGAATTCCCTAGGCTTTCTCTTTGGCCTTGTTTGCCCTTTTACTATTCTTCACATTTGTTTGCTTGAACTGATATCCCACTGTGGACAACCATTACTGCCCTAATCTGACATACACTATTAGGCATTAGGAAACCCTACTTCAGAACCACCTTCATAAATTTTTAAATTAATTTCTGAGGCTTGCCACTACTTTGCCAGCCCCCCCCCCCCCCAACAAGGGAAGAGTATATGATTTTGAATGTCACATTACCAGGATTATGTGAGCCACTGTCCATTTAAATCAAAGTGGCTTTGTTAAGCTTTTCTTTTTACCATCTTATTTTGGCTATTTGAAGATAAAATAATTCAACAGCTTGATTACCAGATGTTTTAAATCAAGTTGTTAAATTATGTTATTTGTGTGTTGAAATAGTAAGGTATAACATAGACTTACTGAAACTTGGCTTAAACCCCAACTAAAGACAATGACATAGTCCCAGTAGGTTATAACATACTGAGACTTGACCGTCTAAATAAAAAGGGTGGTGGGGTGGCATTATTGTTCAAATCTGAATTGAAGGTCACCTCACTAGCTATACATCCACTACCACCTAATAATGCAGAGATTCTAACCTCTAAGCTCCAAATTAATACAAATAAATCCATATACATTATTTGCTCTTATGTCCTCCCAGGTAACAACATCAATACTCTTGAAAATGCCCTTAGCTGGCTCTCCATGTCCCTCCCACAAAAAACCATACTCCTTGGTGATTTTAATATTGACTGGAATTGCTGTACCTCTACCAACACAACTACTCATATAAACCTTTTTGGCTTCTATCAAACCATTACCTTGCCTACCAGAACCCACAAACCTAGCAAGAAACAAACCACCTTAGACTGGATACTAGTTAATAGTAACCCCTCACTTATAAAACAGGTATACTTCCTGATGACATAAACGACCATTCTCTTACCTTCATTTCTAGACAAAAGACCTACATCTCCAATCGAATAGCATTTAGAACTACCAGAAACAAGGAAAATCTCACCCCAGTAAATGTCCAAGCAGAGCTCAAAGCTTGCCATTGGTCTCCCCTAAAATACCTACCTCTTGACGAAATAGTTTCATTCTTTAACAATAACTTTTTGCAAATCCTAGATTACCATGCTCCCACCTGCACTGTTAGACTTAAAACAAACCAGATCCCTGGCTCTCTAAGGACACAAGGCATAACATTTGACTAAGAAATAAACTGGTCCAAATGGAGGAAAACTAAAAACCTAATTGACCACCTAAACTTTAGACAGCTTTGTAATACCACAAAAAATCTATATTCCTTGACAAAAAAAACTACTACCTCAAAATCCAACAGACCCAACAGCAAAACCCACAAAAATTTCTGGTCAGGAATCAACAAACTGCTCCATCCAGGACAGTCCAAAACACCTACCCCCTCTAACTTAACTCAAAATTCTCCCAACCAAATTGCTGACACCTTTAATAAATTTTTCTCTGAAACAGTCCAATCCCTAGCAAATACCTTACCACCTGTTACCACCACAGACTCACTCTCACTAACCAATTTGCCCAGGACATTTAATCTCCAGCCCGTTCCAACATCTCTTATACCCTCCCTGCTTAAACTTAAACCATGTATAGCAGCAGCTGACCTCCTCCCAGTTGAATACCTGCAAATTGCAGCTGCTGTACTTGTCTACCTTATTTCCATCTTAATAAACAGAACCATTTCTGAATCCTACATCCCATCCATCTGGAAAGTCTCACATATTATCCCTTTGCATAAGGGAGGTAACTCAAATGAACTCTCAAACTTCTGCCCCATAGCCCTTTTCTCTCCCTTAGCAAAAATTATGGAGAGCTGTATCCACCGTCAACTACTGCATCATCTCCTTCAAAATAACCTACTAGTGGACTGCCAACATGGCTTCAGGCCATTCAATAGTACAACTGCACTCCTATCCTTTACTGACTGCATTAATAAAAATACGAATACTAACCTGCTTTCTTCTGCTCTCTTCATAGACCTCTCAAAGGCCTCTGATATGGTTAACCACCACCTATTGTCAGATATACCTAAATCACTTTCACTAGATTCTCCAGTAGTAAAATGGTTCCAATCCTACCTGGAAAACAGAAAATAAGCAGTCCTGTGGGGCAATAACCGATCCTCTCAGCTTCCAATCACCCTTGGAGTCCCACAAGGATCAATTCTAGGACCACTCCTTTTCACAATTTTCATTAATGATCTGAAAACCTCCCTTCCCCAAACTACCTGCATTCAATATGCCGACGATTCAACACTGATCTGTGCCGCATCCTCTCCGGCAGAACTACAAACCAGTACACAAAAAGTCTTTACCTTAGTAGAAAACTGGTTCCATCAACGATGTTTCCTCCTTAACCCAAAAAAACTAAATTATTACTGTTTACTCCCACACAGAAGTCCCCCCCTATCAGTTACATAGTTACATCAAATAATGGTACAGAAATTGCTTCTGACACTACCACCAAACTCCTGAGTGTAACAATAGACAACAATCTTAACTATGACACACACATTAATTTAACTATTAAATCAGTTAATAGAAAATTTGGATTCCTTTATAGAATCAAGCCCTTTCTAGCCTCAGCTAAGATTTCTATTGCCAAAACCCACCTCATTTCCACCCTTCTCTACACCTCCTCTGTCTATACTAACCTATCCAAAAGCAATCTGAATAAACTGGCAACCTCCTACAACAACATAGCCAGATTTGCTACTGGTGCCCCTTTTCAAACCCACCAATGCCATAATCTTAAACTTCTAGGATGGCTAGAAGTACAAAACCAACTACTTTTCCAGCAACTCATTTTTATCCACAAAATCTTACATCATCCTACAAATACTCCCATACTCTGCAACCTATTCAATACCTATAAAAATCTTCCAACCCTAAGATCTGCTAAGAAGCTACAAGTAGCCACCATAAAATCCAACAACAAATCTGGGGACTGCCTGGGCTGTCCTCTAATGCTGTTGGTAATACTTGGAACAAACTTCCAAGTAAAATAACATCCCTTACATCCACCAGTCTTTTCAATAAACAATTGAGAATCTTCATGAAAACCAATGGCTCTGCCTGCCTTTGCTCCAATCCTGACTGATACTGTTCTCCCCTTGTCTCAATACTTCTCAACTAAAAACAATTTTTTTCTGATACTTTTCTCTCCTCTACTAGCTTTGTTGGAACAATTTTTTTACCTCCTTACTGTGCTGCGTAAATTCATGTACATAAAATGTTTTTTTTCTTGTGATACAAATGTATAATAACAAAATGTCTTCCTATGTGTAACCTTATAACTGCTGCTAAAACATATGCTAATTGGCTACATACTTATGTAATTGTAGTTTTTTCACTTTTTTTTGACTGTAGGATTTAAATTACGGTACATTAATAATACACAGTGTCTGGCGGTCTTCACTCATTACTGCAAATATTTGGACTATGCTTTGTAACTCTATAATTAAGTATAATTACATGTCACATATTTGCTCACTCATCAGATATTTAGGTGAAGAAATGCAGAAAACTGTTAAAGACTGTGATGTTTATGGTGCGTTAGTATGATTCAATAAATAATTGATAAGGTACCTTCTGCAGTGACTGAGATTGCTTATCAGAGACTCCTGCAATACCTGACAGGCCATATCTGTCACCAACACCCCCAGTAAGGAATGTGCAGCACTTAGAATTTAAGCTACAAGTACCTTTCAGTGACAAACAGGGGACATGTTTGGGGTGTCACAGGCATCAGCATCCAGGATCCTCCATCAATTCCTGAATGCTATGTTCCAACATGCCAGTGACCACATATATTTTCCCCATACTCTTGAGGACAGGGCCACAATATGCAGGAGTTCTACCCTGTAACACACTACCTAGAAGTACTGGGTGCCATAGAGTGCACCCATGTAGAAATTAAGGCACCACCCAGGAATAGAAAGGGCTTACACTCTATTAACTGACAAGTCATGTGTAATGCCAAGGAAATCATCTTGAACGTGTGTGCTGGCAACCTAAACAGTTACCACAACTCACATATCTGGCAGAGCTCCCAACTATATCAGTTATTCACTAGAGGGGGTATCCCACATGGTCATTTACTGGGGAATGCAGGTTATGCACTGGAACTGTGACTGACACCCATCAGAAATGCACACACACCCACTGAAGAATACCATTATGAGGCATATGTTCAAACCAGAAATATCATAGTGTGTGTGTTTGAGATGCTGAAGTGGTGCTTCTGATGCCTAGATGCATCTGGGGGTGGTCTGCCATGTGCATGTACTGAAATATACACTGTATGTGCCATGCTACAGAACATCATCTTGAGAAAACCGCTTCAGTCGGATCAACAAGGGGAAGGGACACACATCCCACCACCAATGGCAAGGTCACCACAGCCACATGCAGGTGAGGAATCAGAGGGGGAACCATCAGCTGTTGTGGGTGTAGGCAGATGTAGAAATGCTCAATGTGCCCTCACATTGGCTAAGAGGCAATGTATAGCACACTGACTCACCACCTTAGGGGCTAAAACCTTCTTTCTTTGCATATACATATAGTAATGTTGATGCCAGGCAATGCTCACAACCTCCACCTATCCATGTAATGGCTGTGTACTGCTAGCATCAGACAGAGTCAGCCCTGAACTATAACTGCTGCAACTCCGGGATTTATAAGCTAAGAGCTGAACCTGGAGTATATTGTGTAATAATACGAATGAACAGCATATCCTTGCATGTTGCTACTTGGCAGTGTAAGCAAGTAAAATGTGGCTGATTTGTACTGAAATTACTTTAACATGTGACAGCAGAGAGTTATGTAGCTGATATATGTCCATTATGAAATAGTAGGACTTAGGCATCAAAGATTCATGCAGTCATGCCAGTAAAAAGTACTGATGGTCACTGAATGTCCTGAGCTGAGCAAAATACTTTTGTACTGTAAAACCATTAAAGAGAGAAGTTAGAAAGTAATGAGACACATTTCAGTTTCAGACTTCAAAACCCTCACAAGATCATTAACTATACTGATGCAAAAAAATGTTTGATGCTATCAGCTGTTTTGCTTTCTAAGACCAATATATTCGTCAAAGGTACAATTACCAATTCAACATCACAAAGGCAGATATACTAAGTCAACTATGCACCCTGAGCATCCGACACAAATGTTATGTATCCCTGAATCCAAAAGATAGGAAACAGGGATGTGGCACAGTTATCATCACTTGCACAGAGTGTTGTGTGTGGGGCGCAGGCAGCCTAGGCTGACAGAAAAGGTCAGTGAGTGTGTTTGAGTAAGAAAGAAAAGCAGGTACACATTTGGATAAAGTAACAAATGGCCATTGAGACAAAATGAGCTTTAAGCTTCATGGATGAACCATGTAACTGCCTTCTGTGCGGCTGTATAGGTCCTCCATGTGAAATTGGTGTGCGAGTATCTTCATGAGCACAGCCAAGCTCTGTGCTAGTTCTACATCTTGGTATGTTGGACAGCTGTGAGCTATGCATGGTAGAGGTAGCAGTTGTTAATTGTCATACCTGACCACAAGAACTGGCTATGTCAGGAGTAGCACTGTCACATCCACACCCATGGTCAGACGCACTGCTGCTACCTGAATATGACTGATGTCAGCAGGATGAGCTCTCCTCATGAGCATGCCCAGGAACATGACCCCATGGCCTGCAATGCTGGATGTGGACAGCTCAAGAACTGATGGAGCAGTGGAGTAATGCCACTATGGGAGTAGGATCGGGCATGGCCACATTGGCTGACAGCAGATTATGTGGCTGACCTACATCCATGAGGATGCTGTTCCCCTCCCACAGATATTCCTACATAGACACTGCCTGTTCCAATGTATCATTCATCTGATCCATTGAATCGGCAACATGGTGGAGGCAGTCACGCATGTCATCCTGTGCCTTGTCTACAACCCAAAATATTTTTCAGGAGGACCTATGGGAATGTGTTTATGCCTCCATGATGGCTCTAAACATTTGTTGAGTGACACATGAAGACACACCTGGATGAGATGGAGGTCGGGCAGCTGGCCGCCTCCGAGAACCCCTAACAACCCTCCTGAGTGACACCTCACCCACACTTTGGCTACAGGCAGAGTCAACAGGTACTTAAGCCACAGTAACCATACTTCCCTGATCAAGTGTCCCATCTTCCACCTGACCAATATCTGAGGGCTCACTGGAATTAGTGGGCATAGGCCTACTGGCTGTGTTTGATGAAATTACAGGGGATGGCTGAATGTCAACCTCTGTGTCAGATTCAACCTCTGCACCCCCCAACTGTGTCTCTGTTTGGCCACCATCATTGTCAGAGTCTGCTGATACTCTGACATCAGGGGGTAGAGGTCCCACACATCCACTGTCAGGATCACCTGTGAAAATAAGCAATAAACACAGGAAAATAATAATACATACATTACTATAGTCCAATATAGGCTAACAAACTAACAGTGGTGCCACTATTACAGACAGTACAGCAATACACATAACAGTCCTGACACCAACATCAAAAAGAAATATTTCTTTGAACTGCTCACCAGTACTGACATAAAATTGTTTGGCTGACGATGTGCAGATGATTGTAGGCTGCCTATGCTGGATGGTCCTGGAAGAAGTTAAACAAAAGATAAGGACAGCATCATCATAATTAACAGCAACACAAGGGATGAAACTTTCTTCCCTTTATATATCCATTAACAATACTTTCAGCAAGAACTTGGATGACAAGTCCAACATAAGCCCATGTATAATCAATCAGAATGTGTTAACTGCAGCAATCTACAATCCCCCAATCAATTTGTTGTTAAACAAGACTAACTTATTGCTGTAAGTATTTCACTATACCAGAGTATTTAACAATTGCGATACATAAGCCTACCTAGAAGTTCCTTCTGGGACATGCTTGCTGTCCCTGAAACAGTAGCACCAATGTCAAGGACATGCTGTTCTGCACATTCCTGTGACCTGTCTGGATCCCTGACAGTGGACAGAAACTCTTCTTGCTGTTAGTGATGGGTCTGTAGCAGGCTCTCCTGGTACCCACATGATCACAGGCCCCTCCAGCTGCTCTCCTCCATGCAGATGACATCATGTCAGTAGCCCTTTGGCACACGTGATCATATGTCTTATTGTGGCTACTTACTGCATTCAAATCTGCAACTATATGCTGCCAAATTAGCATTCTGCCTGACATATCTCCATGTCCTCTCTCAAGCAGAAAGGCACCATGTTGACTAAAAACTTCTACAATGACCTGATTTTCAGGGTCACTGAAGGGTAGTTTACAGTGACTGAGATACCTGGGTGTCATAGTCCTAGGTGACCTACAACACAACAGAAGGATAGTACACATAAGTATCACATAACTAAAAAATTCATGTTTACAGATAAAACAGAAAAGGCAGCATTTCAGAGAAACATAAAGCAGTCTAAATATTTGAAATATGAACAACAGGAATTTTGCAGTTGTAAAATATTACATTCACACACAAAGCAAGGGTGGATGCAAAACAAAGAGAATAACAATAGCAGCATATCCTTTAGGTGCCAAAACAGAAATGCAGCTTTGCTCCCCTTCCCCCAAACAAGCAGGCAAATGACACATATTGCTAACAAACCATCATTGAAATGTTAAATGTGCTATCAAATGAACTGTCCCTGAAGCATGTGCACAGCTTTAACACAGAACATCCCATTTAAGCTATTTTCAATCATGTATACCTGTGAAATGCCCTGACAAACATGCCCATGCCATCAGTACACTTCTAAGTAATGCATACAGATAACAGTTGCATTTGCTAATTAATGTACATGATAACGCAGATCACACCGCACAAGATAAATATTTCGTTACCAAAGACAATAAATGAAAACAATCCAAGATAAAAATTATGGAACATAACTTATACAAGTTTTATGAAAAGAAAAGAATGGTTAATAAACAGAAAATTAAATATAACTTGAAATTTAAGGAACGATTAGGCAGTTGCAGAGAGATGAAACTATAATAATTAGACCGGCAGACAAGGGCGGTCCTATTGTAATAATGGATACAACACACTATATTTAGTCCATAGAGAATATGCTGAAGGATGATAGCCATTACTCAGTCATAGACATGGTGCAGGTACACTATATAATGCATATAATTTCTGAGATGCTAGTGGACACCTTGAAAGGTGAACTCATAACTAATGAAACATATAAATTTCTAAAGGTTGACCATCCACTCATACCTGTAATACAGAGACTACCAAAAATCCATAAAAATGGCTCCAATCCTCCTAGGAGGCCAATTGTGACAGGTTGAGGTTGGTCCACAGAACCTATGTCTCTTTATATAGAGAAATATCTATGTCCTCTTTTGGATGGAAATAGGTTTGTTCTAAGGGGCACCAAACAAGTTCTGATTGATTTATTTGAATATACCAGTAAGCTACAACCAGATGCTAATTTCATCTTTGTAACCTTTGATGAACAATCCCTATTTACCATTATTCCCAATGTCATAGGGGTACAATATGTGCATGAATATTTGACGAAACATGGTGAATATGATTCTACACAGATTGATCTGATCTGTTTATTTTTAGAACAGTACTAGAGAATAATATATTCATATTCAATGGTAAGATCTATATCCAGAAACATTTGCATACCTATGGGCACCTTGTGTGCCAATAGCTACACCAACATGTTCCTGGCACATTGGGAGGATATAGTCATATTTCAAACAGACAACATAAGCAATACATTGCCTTTTATTGTCATTTTGGAGACGATATATTCCTGATATGGACAGGGAGTTCAGATTCTATAGAGAATAGAATGGCCTTACTGATTACTTGAAATTCCCTATTACCTTATCAGGGAATAGAATAGAATACTTAGACCTATATAGAGGGAGACTGAGCAATGGATCAGTGAATACAGGGGTGTTTAGAAAAGATTGTCATAGAAATACATTATTACATAGAGCAAGCATGCATCCTGGGTATATTTTTAAAAATGTAGTAAAAGGACAAGGGATGAGGGTTTCCAGGCTAAATGCCTCAGAACAAGGGTTTCAAATGGAAGTTAGATGCCTTGAACAAATGTTCATAGACAGAGGGTGCCATCCATCTGAGATTAGAGAGAGTCTAGCAGATTTGAAAGATCTCAGAAAAAAACAGAGCATATCCCTACTATTGTCCCTTGGGTGGTGACAGACTTGAAGAGCAAAATCCTAGAAATAGCATGTCTGCAAACTTAACTCAGGTAAGTTTCCTTCCAATTTTCAATATATATTTCCAAGCTACAACAGAAACACCCCTCAAGTGTCAGATTAACCTTCCAGTTTAAAATATTTCTTTCATCCCTGCTTGGCACTGCTGCTGTATGCTTAACATTCCGCAAATGTGTTTTGCATCATTGCTCAGGTTTGTGCACTACCAGTAAACACAATAATAGGAATTGACGGGAAAGCAATAGTTGCCATTGCTCTAGTTTGGATGTTAGACATGTATGGAGTTAGAGGGGAAGCTGCCCCATTTAGGGCACATAGGTGGAGTGTCCAAGAGTCCAGGATATTTATTGGACACATGGTAGAGTACCACAGCCAAATACTTCTGTAGGAGGACGATTCTGACTCCCAGTACAAGTCTGAGGCTTAGAGTAGTTTGGCTCAGGCTGAATCCAGTGTTACTGGCATCCCACATACTGGAGAACAGTGTAAGCATCATTTTAATGACCTCAAGAGGCTCAAGGGGGATACCCTCAACCAGTGTTTGACTGAATTTCAAACTGCTGAAATCCCAAAGTTGTGTAAGTACAATAATCGAAAGTATTTGTAATGGATAGAAAGCTAAATATAGGCAAGACTAGTATGCATAATGCTCTTCTGTTCTTTTTTCTGTTCTTTCCACAGTTAATGCCAAAATAGAGTTCAATAGACAGGCTCATGCTTTTTGAATGGAGAGACTGAGGAAAGAAAGCGGTATGTATGCAGCACTAAAAAAGTATTATTGTAGCTTTAAAAGTTGAAGATAGATTTTGGGTTTTTTTGTACAGTTGTCGCAAATTGAGCATGCATATCTTAACTCATTACAGTCAAGTGACGTCTCCAGGCATTTCTGCAGTTACCTCCTACTGTGCCTCTAGGCATCAAATATTACCTGCTCATATTTTCATTAATAATTCCAAAACTATGCTACCTACAAGGTATCACAATATTTTATCTTGAAGTACACATGATGGCAAACACAATTGTACTGATATATGACCTCTGTCAATTAGTACTTGTTAGAACTGTAAAGTAATAATTTTTAAAGGCTAAAGCCACACCTACTGGGAGTTAAAGGTACACACACAAAAGAGCTCTACTGGAGAGAATGAGTTAACTGTAAAAGCAAGTATGCATGCATTAGTCTGTAGCACAAATCCACTTTAGGAGTCAAATATAAGAATGCAGTCAGAGGTTTTGGGTTCAAATACCAATAGTAACAACTATACAATATTTAATTTCTTTAATAACATTATATTCACTTAAACTCTATACAAGTGGAATAAACACCCTACCTTTAGCTGTAATATGTATAACTGGACCAAGCATAGGTGCAATATATGCATATGTCAAGGATTACTTTCAGCAATCTGTAGTTATAGTGCATAGTTGTTAGGACTTATACTTAAATGTAATACTTGAGATAAAATAGTTGCATAATTGTGTTAATGCATTGTATGTAACATATGATGGTACTAATTCTATCTCCTTTTTTTCTCTCACCCCAACACTTATGTCTCTTTTTTATTTTCTGTTATGTGTTATCAAAATGTCCCCATATTCATCCATCTGTACCAAATCACTAAATTCACAAAATTCTTCACAGAACAGCAAGTAAGGCCAGCTGCAGTGGTGGATGAGCCTGTCCCTGCTCCACCGGCTCCAGCACAGATACCCAGCACATCTGGGACCCAAACTGGCAGCACTGCTCCTGCTGCCCCTGATCTACTTGTGCCCACTGGTAGTACTGCCCTGGCACCTGGTGCTGTGGTATCCTCTGGGAACAGTGGCAGAGGTGGGGATTTCATTACCCACCAGGAGATGTCAGGGTTGGTGTATAAGGTTGTGCACTGCACCATTGGTGTATGCCTGTGCCAGATGGAGAGGCTGCTCTCCCACATGGTATGCAGGAGGAGAAGACGTCAAGCACTCCAGCCAGCAGTGGTGTAATGGGACAGTGATGACAGTCCAGTGGGTGAGAAGTAGATTATCACTGTCTCCAGGTTTGATGGGCATGAGCCTCTGTTATTACCTCCCTCACCCCAATCATGGTGTTACCCAACTTTTTGTATACCTCACCATCCTTGCCTCTTGTCCTGTTTATCTTATTTGTTTGCATTTGCTTCCTCACCTATCCAGCTTACCTGACCCAGAAATACCTACGTACCTAGCATAGCATTTCTCTCTTACTCAATTAAAAAAATGGGCACCTGCCACACAAAAAAAATACTGTCTCTTACCTAGCTCTCCATTTTACATGTCATCCTGACACAATTGATTTGGTCCAATTGGCTATACAACATGATTACATTGTTGTTACCCCTCTTGTGGAGGTGACAGTCCAAGTTCAGCTAATATTCTGCACATATTTTCAGTTCTCACTGTTGAAGAAATGGATAGCTAAGCTATGGTTCTTTTCTACCTCACAACTGCACATTCCTGTATTACTTTCCCTTTGTTTTTCCCCCTGCTTGTTCCCTATTCACCACTTTCCTATATACCCAATTTTAACACTCATAATCTGGTCAAAAAAACAGAATCACACACAATGCAGAAAAAGCAAAGGATACCTTCATTTTTTGGCCTGCATCCTTGTGCAGAGTTTTGCACTGAACACTGATGCCAAGTGACAGTGAGTGGCCCTACAATGCTGCTGTTACCTTTGCACAATGCCACTTAAACCCACTGCACTAAGCCAACACACAGCAACACATGTACTATAAAGAACTAATATCATTGCCTTGTCTCTGTTTACTTAAAAGTGTTAGATACACCAGGATTTAAACCCAGTATCATCTGGACACGAAAAGAAATGTATCAATGCAGTTATACCAGCTGCCACAGAGTCAGCTAAGCAGCAGGTATGTTCCATACACTCAGTACTAACTGTCAATTTTTTAGGAATAAGCCCCACCAGGTTTGTGAATGTTTAACTACTTGCAGACAGGGAAAGTAATGGAAATGTGTGTCTCACATGTGCAGACACTTTACCTACCATCACACAACTTGCTGCTTGCTGCTGCACTGTGCAAAGTCACTATTAGCATGTATTAGTGCTGTTTACTGTCCATGTACTCTTTATGCCATGAAACTACATGTGGAAGCATAACAAACTGAAGGCCCTATCTAACAATTTGTCACATATTTAAAATGTAGCCAGGTGTCTCCTCCCCCATACATGCCCACTGCATGTAAAGCAGAGCTCCTCAATGACCCTATTCAAGGACATTCTTGACAACTGAATGGGTGACCATAAATTCACCACAGGGCTGACACCTATCTCCCTTATGGACAGGGACAGTTGGTGCTGATCACAAAATCACTCTGCTAACAGCAACCATCTAACTATGTCCAATAAAGGTGCTGTGTTTTTTACATGGCTAGGCTTGTAAAGGCCTCAGGGCCATTAACCTAATAACCATATTTGAACACATGAACCTATGCAGGCCTCCCAACATCTTCTCTCTTACATCCACTGTTGATGTCATCTACTATAAATTGTCCTGCAGCCTTGTAAAAGTCAGACTTGTGCCACAGCCCTTGTGTAAAGTATTGAGCTCTGTAGTCTGTATACTTAAATATGTGAGGCATTCTGTTTTCACTGTAGTCAACTGTATTTGTGTGTGTGTGTCTATCTAGTCAAAAGAGCATAAGTGTGTATCCTAGTTACCACTCCAATCCACTCCAATCCCATGGATTAACAGTATTTTGACACTTGCACATGCCTACACATCAATTTCATGCAAGCCTCTCACCATCTTCTCACCAACATCCATTGCTGATGTCATCCACTATGAGTTGCCCTGCAGCCTTGTAAAAGTTAGAATTGTGCCATGGTGCTTGCATAGGTTCATAAGTTGGTACTAGGCTATTGGCCATATGGCCTTTACAAGCCTAGCCATAACAATTCCCTGGCTATTTCTTCCCACAGTATTTAATTCCCTGGACCCCTGTCTAGCAGGGTGATTGACATAATCCCCAGGGTGAATTTCCTATCTCCCATCCAATCAGCAAGGTTCCTTTTGAAGAGGGCTAAAAAGGCACTCTGCTTGACATGTATGGGCAGTCTATTCCAGAGTCTGGGGAGTCTCTGGGTCATAATGTACTGAGCTCTGTAGTCTATATACTTAGATAGGTAGGGGGTTCTGTTCTCAGTGCAGTCAACTTGCAACTTGTGTGTGTGTGTGTTTTGTGCACTTGCTTACAGAGAGCCTTTTACACCAGCATGTGGGACACTGTTATTACTGCATTCTCCTCAACAGACATGCTGCTGTTATCAGGTATAAAATGTTTCTGAGACACTCCAAGGCAGACTTGAGCTATTGCACTTGTCTTAAATATAGAGTTCTGTAGTCTGTGTACTTAGGTAAGAGTTCTTTTTTCACTGCAATCAACTGGGAGGTGGGGGGTGAATGTGTTTGTGCACTTGCTTGATATTACAGAAAGCCTTTTACACCAGCATGTAGGACACTATTACCATATTCTTGTCACCAGACTACTGATGTCATCAGCTATATCTGTAGTGGATGTGCATTATTCCCACCATGGCAGGATCAGAGACTGGCCTGGAGGTCAGGCAGAAGTCACCTCATTGCATAAAATACCGATTACAGTGACATAGCTTTCTGTCTATCCACATACATCATGGTTTGTAGGCCCTGTGTTTTTTTGGTTTGAAACCCCAGTGGTCTCTCCAGCTGCTGCATGTGTCTGATGAGGTGCATGCAAAAGAGACCATTATACTCTATTAGTGTTCTGAGCAGGTTCAAGAACAGTGCTGTAATATAATCCTCAGATCTGAATACAATGGCATGACTTATGATGTGCACTGCCATGAAAGGATATACTGCCGGCACAGCTATCTGGAATTTTGTAAATAAGTGTATGTCATTTGTGAATATCAACATGATTTATGGAAGATGCTTGTGTTGCAATTGGATTAGAACTGTATGTGATGTGTATATCAAGCTGGTTTGTAAAGACGTGTGTTATAAAGGTATTTTTTAAAGTGCCTGTGCTTAAAATGTAACCACGGTAAGCCCCACTGGAAGAGAACAGAAATATACATGCACTATTGTAACTGTTTAAATGTATATGTTAACAGAGGAAACTGGAGGTTAACTGAGTCCAGCAAACTTTAGGAAAATAACTGAAATTAAAATATTTTATAGGCTAGGCCAGAGACAGAATATCTGTATTATGGTGCTTTCTGTATTGTCTTTAAAGTAGACCAAATACTAGTCTTGAAATGTGGAGGAATGTAATTGTTTTATGACATCTAGCATCTGCCAAAGATTTGAGCAGAAGCCTTTGTCTGTGTATTTTCACAGGTAGATACTAAATACAGCCATCTCCCAGCAGTAGCTATTTCATCTGGTGACTAGCTTAAGATGATAAGAAATGATGTCATTCTGCAAGTTATCCGAGCAGTAATATTTGAAATATTAATTTAAAAAGTCTTAGAGAAATAGAGCATTCTGTATTCTGTCTTGGACCTGACAAGAACCATTCATCACACATCTGCCTTATTCTAATGAAGTAAGTTTCTAGGATATACTAACTCTCTTAGATACAGTCAGGAATATAGTGAAGCTTAGTTTAGATATTTTCCTTTATTTATTTGAGACTGTCCTGCAGTGTTGTTTTAAATATTTCTTGTGGTTTTGAACTCTGATGCCACTGTGAATATATATTTAGTATTGTCTTGTTCTTTTATTATTTATTATTAAATATGTTTAAACCTTTCATTGTGGATGAGCTGTGTAGAGATATTAAAGTTTTGAAAGTAGTTTCATGTTTATTTGGTGACACTGTGTGGGCCACTCCCAATACCATTGCTCTTGGTCAAACTACCATTTGTATTAATATTAATATTATACAGTAAGATTGGACACCCTTTGTTAAAGGTCTTAAAGTAGCTGATTGACTGGTGGCAGTGATAACTACCTTATAGTCTGGTCAGAAGGGGCATAGCTAGTAAACCTGTGCCTGCTTCTCTCAGGTGTGTGTGTAAATCAAGCCTCAAAGAATGTGTGTCAGCTACTTGGGCAGGGACACAAAGTACTGGTTTGACAGAGAGGGTAATGATAGGTCTTGGCTTGGTCACTCAGCTGAGAACTCAAATCTATAGCTGTACCAGCAGGCAGTCTTATTGGGGATCTGGAGAAAGAGGGAGAAACCAGTCCTGGACTGACTGTTGTCTCTGTGTGCTTTTAAGTGAAATTACACTAGATGCAGAGAGCTAGAGCTGCATCTGGAAATACTGTGTGTGTACTTCTCATCCTCTAGCACTACTTCTGCCCTGATATCCTTCACTAACACCATTAACCAACATAGACATGATGGCAAACTTGTATCCTCTATCTTTCTTGAACTTACCAAAGCTTTCAAAACTATATCTCACAACAAACTCACAACAGCTCTTTCTGAACTTAAAGTCAGCTACTCCACAATTGCTTGGTTCCAGGATTTATCTGGCCATATGACAACAAGTTGTCAAATGGTGACAACATCTCTCACCTCTGCAGACAGTAACTTTGGGAGTTCCACATGATTCTATCCTAGGTCCTCTCCTCTTCACCTTACTTACTAACAATCTTCATATGTCTGCCCTCCATGCATCATGCATCCCTTGTACAGTACACGGATAACTTAACTCTAATACACACTGCTCCCACACTCCAACAGCTTCAACATATAACCCAGGAATCCTTCTCTGCAGTAGAATTTTGGCTAGCTAATGCACAGCTCATTCTTAACCCCAGTAAGACTAAGCTCATGCTTTTTCAACCCACTAGAACCATTGACCTCCCCCTTTCTTCAATATCTCATCAACAAATAATACAATTATCTCTCCAGTATCCCATACCAAACTTCTTGGTGTAATCATAGACAGCAACATGAAATTCAACACTCACATAGCTCAGTCAATAAAGCACACAAAAAACTTGGAATGCTATATATACACAAACAATTTCTAACAAATAATTCAAAAGCCATTATTGCTAGAACTCATATTGTCTCTGCCCTCCTCCATGTATCCCACATTCTCACAAAACTAAAGAAATCAGATTTAAGTAAAATGGACACCTGCTGCAACAAAATTGCCAAGTTTGCCACAGATTCTACTTATAGATCTCATTATTGCATAGCCCTAAAACAACTCTCTTGATTGGAACTTCCCAAGGTCCTAGCCTACAACCAATTGACCACAGCCCATCAATTGCTCTATCAATCCAACAAAACTCGCACCCTTCTTAATCTCCTCAAAAGCTACTCTACTAATCATGTCTTACACTTCTCTAACAAATCATTACTAAAAGGATCTAAAGCCAACAACACAGCCAGAGAATCCCTCTACTCCAACTATGTAGCAAAACTGTGGAATTCTCTGCCTCTAGACATAAAATCTACATGCAACTTTACTAAATTCAAAAAGATCCTTAAAACACATTTAATTAATACATGGACTTGCTACTGTACTAACCCTGGTTAAAAAAAAAAAAATATATATATATATATATATATATATATATATATATATATATATATATATATTAAATACTGGCCATCTTGTGAACTTTAATACAAAACCACTAATTAACTTATGAACTCTTGCACTCTTAGTTTTTCAACCCCAGTACAATATAGCTAAGCTAGTGTTAAGACAATGTATTACAAAAATATGCACACTGTAAAAATGTTGTACTGTCAAAATGAAAAATGTGAACTGGCTGTTCTGTATAATTTGTACATATATAATAATTTGTCAAGATGGAAAAGTATGTACTATATGTCTTTTATTCTTTGTACAGCTATAATCAGTTTTATCTCTCATCATGTATGTATCTACTGTCTGTCTTTACTATACCAATTTATCAGTGTATAATATCTCTATGAACTAATTGTGGAGCTTTTCTCTCCGGGCCTCTGCTGAAAAAGGTAGCTTGTTCAGTCAGACTTTCCTGGTAAACAAATGTAACATAAATAAATAAATAAAGACATAATTATTTGGCAGATCCCTTATCACATACTCTGCTGTGCATACATTCCCGTTGCTATCTGATTGTGATTTCCTATAACTTTTCCTTTTGGGATTATAGTAATGATTCTGCTTCTCCTGTATATCCTGTTCTGCTGGATATACCCCTTTTTCATTTGCTTACTCTTCCATTTTTTATAATGTTGGCAATCCTGTTTTACATGTCCTGTCTTCTTGCAGAAAAAATAGGTTACTTCCTTACTTTTCCTGCCTGGATCATCCCTTCCTACTTGAGGAGGGGCAGATGCCGTTCTTCCCCCTTTCTGGGCATCACTCAGCCTTCTTCCTCTTCCTCACTCCACTGCATATACCTCGCTTTGTTCTTCCCCATCTTCCTCAATACAAACATATTTTGCATTGTACACTGCCTACCATCTATTTTCTGTCCCTTCATCAATCTAGTCACCACTTCCTCTAGTTATTTGGAGGCTTCCTCATGAATACACTAACCCCAGTATTCAGTAACGTCTGTGTAGGCTCTGTGTAAAGCCTACACATATTTTATCCATGTACACAGCCACAGTTCCTCCTCAGCAGTGTGCCATGCATATTACTTATGGTGCTGGCCTAAGGGAGGTCACAGCAACATGGATATTTAATCCATGTAAGACTGACAGTGCAATCACCTACCTTATAGCCCATTAACCCTGATCAAAAGGTGTACAAGATATTTATTTTATTAAATTGTATTTTTTACATGTATATGTTTTTTGTGTTGTGCAGTGCATTGCTTAGCTATGCTTAGCTTTGTGCAGATAAACATCAGATGTCTGCTAGACATCTAAAAATAGAAACCAGATGCATTCAATTTTATTTTTTTTTTTCATGTGCTTGTTTATGCAATGTGGCACATTGCTTAGCTAGGGTAGTGCAGTATACTTTAGTATTACATATCTGCTAGACAGCTAAAAGTAGAAACCGGATTTATTCAATTGTTCTAGTTCTGCAGGGCTTAGCAATGCACAAACCCACACAGTGAAGCTGCACTACTCTTATAAGCACCTTCACAGTATATCTGAAGATATACAAGCTCCTTTCACTATTCCAATGGCTAAATAGGGTGAGTCATGCCCTACAGTGTAGTAGGGCCTGGGTTTGAGTCCTAGGCAGTAATATTTTTTTCATATATTGCTCTGAAACTGTGTCAGGTGACTGAAACATTGGTTGGGTTTAAATTAAATAATTGTTATGTTTAGAAAAGCTGTGCGATGATATGCAACTCTTAAACATTGTCAATGTTTTTTTCCAGTTTGTGTGCTGATAAGCCTCACTTTAACATGATTTATGTGAGCTTATGTGGTGCTAAGTGACGCAGCATGTTGAAAGTTACAGTATGAAGTACAATGGTAGGAATGCAGCTTATTTAAAGGCCAATAGGCAGGAATTTCACATCATTCCTTGGAGCCTGACCTTGACTGTGGGTATGGTTGTTGGTGTTGGAGAAGGTGTGCATTTTAGGGCACAAAAGTGGGGTGTGCAGGAGTTCAGAGTTTTCTTTGGACTCCTGGTACAATGCCATGAGCCCCAGTTGTTGCAGGGTGACTACCAGGGCTCAGAGTGTAAGTCTTTGGGCTGGAATAATTTACCAGGGACCTAACCAGTGCAACTGGTATCCCCCCACTGGTAAGCAGTGTCATCATAACTATGACGACCTGTACTGTAGTAAGTGGGGAACCTTGGAAACCTGGATCCAAGAGACTAGTGATGGGCACACCCCACAGATATGTAAGTATGTTTTCTAGTAATGTACTAATATGCAAGATGAATCTGTGCATCACTGGTATGCTTAATGGTTTCATTCTCTTACCACAGCTGTAAAAGAGGGGGGTTGCAATGTACAGTCCCATGCAAGGCATTTGGCCAGGATGAAGCAAGCCTGTGGTATATAAAAAAATCAATAAATTAATACATTAATGCATAACTTAATGATACAATAAAGTAAATACAGATTTTTACAGTCTTAACAGTCATGTATTAAATACCGGGGACACCATACATGTTTATTAATGTGTCATTGCATATCTGAAATGGTAAAGCAAGTTCAAGCAAATAAGTATGCAGAACTGTGTAGCATAGCTTCCAACCATCAGTTAATGTGGTGGTCTACCCAGATTAAGAGTCAATGAAACTCAATAAAACTTTTAAAGGAGATGGTGGTCTGAGAATTTATTTTTTAAAATAAAACATTCATGAGGGAATTCTGTAAAGCCTAGACAAAGTGATTCTCCATGTAGGCAAAGTGGCATGGATCGAACATGGAAACCAACAGCTGTGCAATCCGGTAAACAGAGCAGAGGGACTTGCATGGATGTGCGGACATGGAAATGTCTGTGGACATGCAAATCACCTCATAAACAGGTGAAATGCATGTAAATTATGGTGTTTTGTGATAAATGAAGCAGACTGGTATCTGTGCAGAAGCCATGTTGGTGTCAGAATTGTACACTGAAAATATTTGTGTAGAGAAATGTAAAAATTGAGCTGTAGCTGTAAAAGCCCAATTCAAAGGTCAGAAATGTCATTGTAGGCACAGATATATGCAAACATATGCCCTGTGAGTCCAAAAACTAATGCAAAATAATATTAAAATAATATTTATTTCTAATACCCATATTACTTTTGCGTGGCGCACAGCAACGCCCAAATATGCCGTTATGCAGAAAAAATTAAAATGTTTAAAAACTAAAAATAAGACATATGTGAAATTGATGCATTATAGTGCCCTTCATGCAATATGTACAATGGTAGATTGCAGTGTTGCTAAGGAGGCAGGCCCTGCAATAGTGAAGATCCAGGTTATGTGCAAGGATCTGTATGCAAATTAGCTGGGGTTAATGAATAGCAAAAATGGGCCACCGTGTCTGCAGGTAAAACCCATGTAGGCCCAGAACCATGTTGGTGTCAGTAGAACAAGTAGCTGACATAAAAAGGGGGTTTATCACGATAAGTTTAAGCAGACTGGAGCTCAGCAGTGCCCATTTGCTCATCGCTCAGGTCAGCTAAACAGGTGGGGTGTGTCTAGTGCTGCTAAGCTTTGTTTAGCTGTGGGGCACGTGTTTTAGCTGATCTACGCTATGCTGAGCATGTCTCTGCATGGAGGTGTGTCCAATCTGCTGAGCACTGTTTACACCAGCACAGCAGGTTTGCGTGCCATGCCGCAGTTCTTAGCAGGGAAAGGATTTTTTTAAAAAAAAAGAAATACCCTGGGAAAGCCAATCATGTATAAATGGCTGATAAGCCCTATTCCACTGATACTGGGCCATTCACACCCCTCAGTGGTATACCTGGCAGGTGGAATGCATCATAGTTAGCCAATCACACAGGTTGCATCTGCAGCACATCATTATCAAGTATGCATACACCCTTTATTCAGATTTTTCCCACATACTCTGCACCATTGGAGTACATACTTGGGAATTTTAACTGACAGAATGCTAGGGGCTACTGCTGCTCTAATACATCTGTATGTGCTAGAGGCTGAGGTCAGTGCTGATGCTGATTCTGATAGGCCTACATTGAAAAGGAGAAGAGTGTTCAGGCCCAGGGTAACCTTCCAGGAGCTACATGAGCTGGAGATTGTAGAACACTATAGGGTGGACAGGGACATACTACAAGGACTCACCGAGCTCTGCCGCCACTTAGACACAGAGCCAACAGATGGGAACTCATCCTGGTGGAAACCAAGATATGTGTATCCCTGAGAATACTAGCTACAACTACATTTCAAAGACCAACTGGGGACATGATGGGGGTCTCACATGCATCTGCATCCAGGATACTCCACCATTTCCTGGCTGCCATGCAAACCCATGCCAGTGAGCACATTTATTTACCCCACACCCCTAAGGAGAGGGCCAGCAGTATGATTCTCTTCTACCATGTAGCATACTACCCTGAGGTACTGGGTGCCATAGACTGCACTCATGTACACATCCAAGCACCACCCGGTGAGGAGGGTAGAGTCTATGTCAACCTCAAGGGGTATCACTCCATCAACTGCCAGGTTGTGTGCAATACCCAGGGCATTATCTTGAGTATGTGCTCAGTCAGCCCTGGCAATTATTATGACTCCCATATCTGGCACGCATCACAGCTGTACCAGATGTTTGCCAGGGGAGACATCCCATATGGCCATCTACTGGGGGATGCTGTCTACATAATGGAACAATGGATGATGACACCCATCAGAAATGCACACACACACAAACACACACCTACTGAAGAATGCCATTATGAGGCACATGCACAAACTAGGAACATAATACAGCATGTGTTTGGGCTGTTCAAGTTACTCTGCATCAATACATTAGGTGGAGCCCTGCAGTACTCTACAGCCACATGTGTACAGATGTTCACATTATGTGCCATGTTACACAATATGATCCTGTGGAAACAGCTGCAACAATATCATCACAGGGAAGGGACACACAGCCCTCCACCAGTGCCAAAGTCCCCACAGCCACACCCACAGGGGGACTTGGAGGAGAAATCCCCTAAGCTGGTCCCTGTAGGCAGACATGAGTGTGCCCAGTATGCCCTGGCCTTGGCAGTGAGGCAACACATAGCACATGCACTGACAACCTAGGGTTCTAGGGACTGACATGTCACTTCTAATCACATACATAGTAAAAAGGATGTCAACCACACCATGCAGTCTGCACCTTACCATGTATTGGCTGTGTACTGTGTGCATCCAACAGAGTCAGCCCTGAAGTACTGTTATCTCAACTGCTGCTGTATTCACAAGGTAAACCACTGTCCTTTACAACAAATGTCTGGGTTACTAGAGTATGCTAGCATATGTATGGACCTGATGCATGTATGCAAGGGAATAGAGTGGGCTACTGAGCTATCTGCAGACAATTAACAGCTATGTGGGACAACAGGAACTTTCTGTCCAATACTGTTTGCCCCATAATATGAAGTAGGTCACAAGGCAGCAAAATCCACTGCAGTATGTAGTGCTGGAATAGGACAGACACAAGACTGTCAATGCTAAAACCCCCTACCCCCAACTCAGCCATGTTCCCATACAACTGCAGTAATAGTATGTTTGCAAGGTTATAGCAGCAGACTACACAATCCCAGGGCTGTTTCTCCCAAACAACCTGGTGACATGTTCCATTTCCACAAATATGCAAGGGTCAAAGTGTTATATATGTCTGTGGTTGATAGTATCAGGAATTAAACATCACTATCTGGTGGTGGGTGTGGCTACGTAGGCTAAGTACATTACCATGGTTGATGGCATTTATGGTTTGAAGCTGGCTGCGCCTACAGTTTTGCATGTGAGGTACACTTATGGTAGGAGTCCCACAGACTGTCCACATGTCACTCTTTGCTACTGTGAGAAAGCCAGACAAAGCCAGAGACAATGGAGGGACAAGGGGCTACAGCTATGGACATCACAAAGCTCTGAGTAACCTAGAAGGTGGCTAGTATAACAGCAGGTTGTAACAAGTCAGAGTAGCAGTGGGATGTAAAGGCCATCACATAACTGTATTAGTACTTACAAGTCATTGGGCAGTATGTAGTAGAATATTACCAAAATAGCACAAACTGTCTGAGGAGCACAGCAGATATATAGGGAGGAAAGCTGGACATCCTGCAAAACATGTTCAGGCAGATGTGTGAATTCTGTAGCCCTGTGTGTGGTGTCACATTATGTACCCCAGTCACAGTATACCTGCAAATATGTAGAGCAGGAACTATGGACAAAGCCAGGAACAGGAGTGTGACAAAGGTCCACATATAAGGAGAAGAATGAACTAGTGGCCAGACCAATGTAGAAAGTGTAGAGAATAACAGGTCATACACTAGCATGGGTTCCCCGATGTGTAGGGTGCCAGTAACTCAAATGTCTGTCAGCAGTTCCTAATGCCAATCTATAATGATTTTCTACTTATGTACAGAAATTCACAATGCTATGTAAAACATACCAGACATATGATGCAAACCCTGTACAATCTATTACAATCTGTACACACCCTAGGTATGAGTCATATATTATGGTCAGCACACATCCAAGGAATCCCTTGGACATAATATTAGGGAGGTGCTGAACTGCTGAATCAGATGCAGCAGCCAATTTGCTGTAGCACACAAAATCCCGGACTGGAGTACAGGTAGGTCTGGCCTGGAGGTCACATTGTAAGTATTGGTGGTCACACTGGGCATGCTCCTACACTTAGCTTATTTTAACCCCTGTCTGATGCCTCATATTTCTAAAGAACTGAGATGTGAATATATCTCTGTGCATACAGACAGCTATGTATACCTATCTGTGTCTTCCTATCCCCATCAGAATTGATTACCCGTATCTATCAGTATGTGGCACATATCTATACATATACACACACACACATATATATATATATATATATATAGAGAGAGAGAGAGAGAGACATGCATAAAGTTGTAGAGTGATGTAGTGCTGCAGCCACTTGTACACCAATTGTTACCGGTGACACATGCAACTAGCACTGTAAGCTGTAGTGTGTAACAGTAGGAAGGTAAGGGTTCTAATCTCACATCAGCCACCTTCTGTGTATGTATGTGTGTGTGTAGATATTCCCCATACAGCAGTCTAGACATGTCCATCAGGCCTATATCTGTGCAATGGTCAATCATTTTATGGCCCTGTGACTAGTCTCCTCCGCAGTAGTGGCCTCCCTGTCAACAGCTATTGATGTCATCCAAAAAGCACTGGCAGACACTCTCAAAACACATAAGCTATGTGGTGCATGTAATAAATGCATAGCACAGTAGTATGTACAACTAGATAGGTAGGGGTACTAATCTCAAAAAGGGTAATTCTGTGAGTGTGTGTGTAAGTAAATCCCCTTGCAGCATTGTGCCTGTGTGCAATGGTCATACATTTTAAGGCCCTGTGCCCTCCTGTTAACCCCCCATTGACCTTCTTTACAGGGCCCACTGATGTCATCCACTTTAATAGCACTGGCAGACTCTCTCAAAGCATGAAAGCTCTGTGGTGCATGCAATATATAAGTAGCACTTTAATATATACAATTAAATAAATAGGAGTTCAAATGGTAACTCTGTGAGTGTGTGTAAGCATGTCACCTTGCAGCAGTGTGTCTGTCTTGTCTATGTATGTGCAGTGGTTATATATTTTAAAGCCATGTGGCTGCCTGTCAACCCCCCACCGGCCTCCTTAACAGGGCCCACTGATGTTATCCACCTTAACAGCACTGGCAGACACTCTCAAAGCAAATAAGCACCATGGTGCATATAAGAAATGCATAGCACTGTAGTAGATACAACTAGATAAGTAGGTGTTCAAATCTCAACAGTGGTAAGATGTATCAAGGGTAGCATGCCTTGTCACAGTGTATGCATGCAGGATTATGCTGTCTGCCCCATTCTCCCTGACACACTGTTCCTCACATACCCACCTAGGTAACCATGCACATATACAGCCATACCTTGCTTATGTCACATTTCTGTGTTACTACCCTGCCATCCTGAACCACTGTATTGTCACCAGGTCTTCACAGTGTGGCCACTCAAATCATTGGAATAAAAACAGAAAACATTCCGAGAGACACCTGTCAGTCAGCAGTACTGCCACTAATCTAACATCATGGAACAAAGGTGCAAACAGTTTGTGTACTCATGACACATGTCAGCATACAGCAGCTTTCATGGCATAACACTTCCACACTACAAACTGACATGTAATGTACTATAGTCACCCTGTGCATCCAACACATATCTGCATGTCCCTGCATCAATGCTATGGATAGCAGGGATATGGCACAGGTATCATCACATGCAGAGGGTGAGGTGTGGGGTTACCAGATGCTTAGGCCGTGCCACACAGTTGACATTATGTGCGTAAGTCAGGAAGGAGTGCTTTTCGGCTGGGCCATGGAGAGGTGTCGTGTGCGTCGGTTGGTGACCTGCATGTGACAGTGATGTGTGAGTGTGTGCGCATACACAGTCAAGCCATGTGCTAGCCATATACAAGGGTATGTTGGACAGCTGTGGAACATACATGGCAGAATGTACACTTTACTGTCTCTAGTCGCAAACACGGGAACTGGCACTGCCAGGATTGGCATTGACACCACCATGCCCATGGTCAGATGCGGTACTCGTTGCTGATGGTGACTTGTATCTGCTGGACTCGTGTCCATCATAGGAACACCCAGGACCACATGCCCATGGCTTGCCACATCATGGTATGGGCAGCACCCTCTCTTCTGTAGAGCTAGAGGTACTGCTACTACTGTAGCATGAGTGTGCATAGCTACGTGGAGTCTAAGCAGATGTTGTGGCTGAAGTACAGCCATGTGTCCAACACCCTACTCCCACCACATGTTCAAGCATGGACAAGGTGCTATCAAGGACTGACAATGTCTCACCCCACTGTGTGTCCACTATATCAGTGAAATGATGCATGGCATCACCAATGTGGTGGAGGGAGTTACGGATGTCAGACAGTGATGCATCCATGATTCTGAGTATCTGTCTGGTGTTGCATTTGGAATGTGCCTGTGCCTCCATGATGGACTGAAACGTGCACCAGGTGATTTGTGCTGTGATGCCTGTGACAGGTGGTGAATGGGCCGCAGTCCTCTTTCGAGCAACCCTGCCAATCTGCCTGTGTGCAACCATGTCAGATCTCTGGTTATGGCTATTGTCTATACTCACTGATGCCATTGTTGCCACACTCTTCTGTTCAATGCCGCCACACTCTGACTGTCTAATATCTGTGGCCACAGGGGACTGGATATGTGCGGGCATATTTACTATGTGTGGAGATAATGGGAAGGAAGTGGGATGTCAACCCATGATACAGATTCAGCCCCCAACAGTCCCACCTGTGCCTCACTATGGCCACCATCATTATCAGAGCCTGATGAGACACTGACATTAGGTTGTGAGGTAGACAGAGTCCAACCCCATGGTTACCTGTAAGGATGAAGACAAAATAAGCACATTACTACCTGCACTACTATGTATGGTGAGCCACAGGCATGCATACAGGTGAGGTGGCACAACTGCATTACACATATGACATCCTATGTCTAACTCCATGCACAACACACAAGCAGACTACAACATACACAGAGAACACAGGCCCTTTACAACATGCACTGCAGCTACATCCAGTTAATGTTGCCACTACTATACACCTCTGAGATAAGCAATATGTCAGTGTATAAAAACGACCTACACCTAACACACAGTGCACCTATTTTGATCTTTCTATTGCCCCTGTATAGCAGACTACATAGACCTTCACAAAACTAAGTGCAAATATGTTACAGCTTCTGCAAATGCACTACTGTATTACCGATTCAATGCACTTCAGTTAATCCCTCCAAAACTGAACATATAAGTCTTGTACTCTGGCTAAGCATAGCAGTTGTGTCTACAGCAAAATGGCAGCCCTTAACATTGTTAGTGTATATATGATCCATACAAAAAACATTTCACACTCACCCGCTAGAGGCCGTTGGATTCTGGCCACACCTGATCTACCTATGGAAATGTGAGGGAGAGGCAGTGTCAGCAAAAGCAAATGTGGCATTGTTACAGGATAGTATGTGTGTATATCAGCATCTACAGTAGGAACTGTGATACTGCCCACATTGCTGAAATTCTGACTATGTGTGCACAAGTGTGCATTACAAACAACCCCCCCCCAATGCAGATTGACCTGACATTCATATACTGGTATGCAAAAGCTGCCACAATAACTGCTACAATATTACAGTGATGAAAACAGGTGGCTTACCTGGATGCTTCCCTGCTGTGGAAGCTGTGGCACCCACCTCTAAAACTTATGGGGTGATGGATGCTTGGGAACTGGTGATTGATCCCAAGGTTGCCTGGAATTCCTCTGTGGCTGAGAGGGTTTATTCTGCTTCAGGCCCTCCACTGTTGGCAGCACAGTCCCTGGCCACAGCAGCAGCCTTTTGCCGTGCAGCATTTATCATATCTGTCGTCCAGTGTTGGACCTGCTCATAGCTTCTTTTCTGTGGCACTACTTGCTTTACTGCTGTGACAAGCTCAGTCCACAGTGCCCCATGTTGCTCACAATTCTGGTGGCTCCTGGACAGCAGTATGTTGTGATGCAGTCTGAGGCCATCCAGGATCACTTTATTTTCTGCAGCAGCTAAAATTGGTGGGTGCCTCCATCTATACATCCTTTCTGAAGGACAAGAAGAGTGGAATGCATCACAGGACTACATACATTGATCTCCTCTATGTACACACCCTGCACATCCAAATTGACCTGCACTATCCTCTGCTAACTCCCACATTATACCTCGCCATCTATCAGCATAGTATGTACGTGGCTATCAGCAACATAGTGGTAATACCGGTTATGTCCCTGTGTGCTATGATGCAGTATGTTGTATGTCTCCACTCCCATCAAGGCTGTCTACTGTGGCGTGTCCCCTATTGGCAACATCCCAGTACCAAGTCATACAGCCACTGTCTCTCAAATGGGTGAGTTTTACTACAAGTACATGGGGAAAGTCCAGCAATATCCATGTGATGCAATGACAGACAGCATTGAAAATGTGCTGTAGGGTATCTTCCCTGTAGGTGTCTGACTTCTGCAGTACACAGATGTTTGTGGAATGTGTACATGTGCATAATATATGCAGATTATTTGCCAGAAACATGTGGATGTCTGGAAAATGGTTGGACAATACTTAATGGCTGATCTCAGAATGTGTGGAATCTGGCTGTCACATGTCAGAACCTTCAGAAAACAGTTATGCTACAGTAATATCTGTTACTGTATTCATTCCCTTACTTTGTATGATAAATATGTACACTCTGTCACTGAAGTTGGGCCTGTGCCCTCCCACTACTACTGACTATGACCTGAAGTCCTGCTGTAGGTGGTTACCAGGTATGCTAGCCATAGCTCTCAAGTGATGAGGTGCAAATGGCAACTAAACAGTGCCTAGTCAGAGTACATCAGGGACAGTCAGGGATGCCTGTACAATGTTTTAACTATTCCTGTGTGACAATCACAGACTAATAGGAGCTGAAGGACAGTACATCAAGTGATATGCCAGCTGTGTCCACCATTATGCCCTGTCACTATTGTCTAACAGACAATCCAGTAGCATTCGTACAGGAGTCGACAATTGTAGGAAGGAATGAGAGGGCCAGAGATGTGATCTACATCACAGCAGGCAAAGTTGAAAGGCATACCTGTAGGTGCTGGACAGCAGACTGTCACCAACATGTCATTCCCAGAGATGTACTACAGGCCTACTCTTGTAATCCCTATTCCCCATAACTATATTCTCCCATCTGCATGCCATTAAATGAGGACTTCTATTACATACCTAGTAGAGTGATGTAATCCTTTTTGTGCAGAAATCCTGAAGTAAAATGCTTCTGAAATAGTAGTCTGTCTTAGTAAAGCAAGTCACAGACCTGTGTATCATAGGCAGTTGCTTGCCTTTTATAGGTAATGCACATTAACAGGTGATTGCTTGTGCAACAATCCATGGCTCAGACTACCTAATTGCATCCAGAACAGCTTGGTTGCACTTTCATTAGCCAATGGCGTGGCACAGCAGTGCTGTATTTAAGGCCTTCATGTAGGCCTTGGCCCTTTTCCTAGTCTGTGAGATGGACATTATCGAGGTGTGAGGACTACAGCATTGCAGAGGGTAGGTAAACAGACTGACCATTGTTGGGATTTATGTGGTATGTCCACAGGTTTGTATGCTATGTTTGGCCACTGTGACATGACTTTCTGATTATGTGGCAGTTCAGTGTTAAACAATGTGGGTTGGAATCAGTAAGGGGGAAGACAGATGTGAGTGTCATACATCATATGCATCAGAATATGCATGCTGCTGCAATAGCTGCTAGTCTATCAGCTGTGTATTTTTGTAGGGTTAGACTGTGACACATGTCCCTATCACTTGACCTTTGACTCATCCCCACCCCTTTATGTATGGGTGTTGTGTGGATCCCTTGTTCAAAGGGGTTGTGAGGTATGGTAGGTCTATAGCAAGTAGTTGAACATATTGCTGCATATGTTGCAGGCTGTAGCTGCTGCGTTTTTCCCAGGAGTCATTCTGCAGAGTATGAACACATTGATGGACACCAAGCTGTATATGTCAGTGAGGGAGCAGTGTCAGCCCTGTTGTATCAGAGCCAGGGTGAGGGCAACCATAACAGTCCAGATGAGGTATGTGCTTAAGGTAAATACATAGCCGGCCTTAGGCATAGGCCAACTAGGCAGCAGCCTAGCGTGCCGCTCTAGCAGGGGCACTTTTCCGGTAATGTACGTAGATTGGGATGGGAGCACCAGGTGGTGAGTGGGGGGTGCTGTGGAGCCTTTTTTGCCTAGAGCACCAGTTGCCCAAAGGCCTACCCTGGGTAAATATGTTATGTAATAGTGCCATTCAGAGAATGGTAGGCAAAATTTAGGAAGTCTATACATATCCATGCAGTGTGTCCATACCTACAGGCCTTTGACATGCTAACATGGGTAGCAGTAAATGTAGTAGCAGCAACTTGTTCTGCTTAAAATTGTAGGACTCAGTCATTATTTGTTGTATTCACAAGCATGTCATTGAAGTGCAGCACACTGGATTCAAACCCAGGACTGTGGGTGGCAAAATGCTAGAAATTTAACAAACTGAGCTATTGAGTCCATACTAAAGCAGGTCTATTTGCCAAATATATGTTCATGCATACAGTCTATTACACAGGATTTGCATAAGCATGTGTGTTCAGATGGGTATGACATGTGACACTGAACTGCCTGTCATGATTTTCTAACCTCAATCTGTATGGACTTGCCAGTGCTTCAGCACACAGAATATGTTTTGTGAAAACTGTACCAAAAGGAAGTGGCACAGCTGTGGACATTCTGCAACAGTCTGTGCAGTTGACAGCTATACCTGCTATCCCAGGCCTCACTTACAGCCATCATTATTTATTTGCCTGTGTATTGGTTTGGTATCTGCATCACATTGCCAAGTACACTGACAATGTTCACATTATATGTACAAGCAGTATGTCATTGGCAATCAGAAAATGCTTATGAAAGCACCTCTTTTTCTTCACAGCTGAGTGGTCTAGTGGGCTAATGCATTATGTTGTATTTGACAGGGTCCCAGTTTCGAGACTTAGTAGGGGTGATTATTTTGCAGATGTGCTAACAGTGTCAGAAATGGAGAAGGTGAGTAAGGTAGTTTTAAGTAATTTAAGAAGGTTTGTACTGTGTGCCATTCCACTTAGCTCTGCTTAAACCAGCACTAATTCCAAAAAAGAAAAGAAAAAGGGTGTGATAGGAAAGTGGTGAAATGGGTGCAAGCAGTGGGAAAAACATACTGAAATGCAGGTAGGGATTTGCAGGATGGGTGTTGGAAAGGACCATAGCTCTCCATTCCTTCTACAGCAACAGCTGTGTAGGTTGTAGTGAATTAGGAATTTGGAGTCTCACACCCCAGAGAGATGGCTGAGTGCAACATAACTGTGTTGATTAATTCATGTAATGATTGATTGTGTCCAGTGTACACAGGTGTGAAATGCAGAGCTGCTTATGGGGCGATATTTTTTTGTGGGAGAGATGCCCTTGTTTTTTAAAGGAGAGAGTAGAATGTTCGGGAATGGATATAGGTACATGTCGGAGGTGAGTTGGGTAGGAGAGGTTGCATTTGTAAACAGACAGGACAGCATACAGTGACGGTGTATGACACATGAGGAGATTAAACACCTTGGATGAGAAGGGTGTTGGGGAATCAGAGAGCCATGCACCCCAGACAGTAGCAGTGAGACCGAGCTCCCCACCAATGGGCAGTCAACACTGCTCCTTCACTCCCCAGAAGGTGGCTACGCTGGCAGCTAGGCACCAGGGCTACCTTGCCCCTCCAGGTTGGCTAGTCTGCCCTTAATCCAGTGCAGGCGATCATCATAGCCACAGTGCATGATCCTGCGCACCATCCCTGGCAGCTGTTGCTGAATGACAATTCCCCTCCATGCCCGCTCCCAGGGGGGATAGGCCCCATCTCCTGAGGTGGTTTCACCTGTAGGTGATGCAAGACCAATGGAGGGAGCATCACCAGGTTGGCTCCCAGACATGCTGGGACCCAGTGCCATGACCTACTGATGTAGGGTAGGCAGATTGCCAGGAACTTGCCTACCTAGTCAAGCTATGGCATTGAGGTATTTCAAAGTGTATAGGTTAGTAATGAACAGAACATGCAGTTAGTTATTACAGCATGCTAGAATGTTGCAAACAACCCAGTAACACAACATTGCATAGCATATTTAACACAACAATAAGTGAGATAACAGTCAGTATAGTAATAGCATGCTAGTAATAGTTACGGCATAAGGCCAACAATTTAGTTAATTCAACAATGTGTATTAGCTTGCAACCATTGTAATACATCATAATAAAACACAAGGCACAACATAATGTTTTGAGAACAGCAGCTGTTAATAGTAAACCATAACCGATGTATAACAGTAATAAATAATGATGCAGATAAGGGGTGTGGGGAAAGAGAAATATAGTCCACTACTACCAGTATAGGCTATACTGTTTGCAACAGTACCCTTATATACTCTACAGCTCTGCCCTTACTTTAGGGATACAAGTGCCTAAAGCTTTTGTAGCATGTACATACCCCTCAAGCTATCTGCATGGGACAGTATGGGCCAAGCTGTAACATCTATAGGTACACAACTACAGGGGATTATTGCATGTCAGGGGGACATGTATGGCTACCAAGGTGTACTGTGGACTGATGTAGTGTGACTGTGCTATTGACATAAATCATATCAATAATAGATGTGTGACCTTGGGATTAGGCAACAGTGATCACAGTCCTTGACAGCATGACACTTGAGAAACATGTATTGTGCACAGTACAATGAGTTTACAACTATCAGCAGACATTCACAGACACAACAGGCATATAGCAATAGCAAGATTATACATTTATTTCTTGTATTAACTTTTATTGGTATTGTACATTTTGCCTTTATTTTCTGATGTCTTATCACATTTCGTAGCAATGCTGTTAACACTCTGGTACATCTGAATACACAAATTATTAACCAGTTCTAACAGCTGCTAAAGCCATTTATTTACCTGTGATTCCTGTGGGGAGAACATCTGTTAACAATACATAAGTGCTTCTATAATATTTAGTAGTACTTGTCACTGGATTCAAGCCCCGGTCTGTGTGTGAGAAAATGTACAATCATGACTAGCATTTATCAGACTGAGCTACTGAGCCACTGCTGCATATTGATTGACTGATATGTACCTAGAGCTCACCTGGTAACAAAATATGACCTGGTAGTAGAGGTAGAGTGTTATAAAAGACTGCAGTGACACTTGAACACACATGCATGAGATTCAAGCATGCCAGAGATGGTAGGTGAACTATGCATTAATAAATGGACTGCAGGTGTAGACAATAAACCCCTAGTGAGGAGGGAATATCTGTGATGTGCACAAACCATACTGGACTGCTGAGCTGGCTACCTGACCCATATACAGTTGCAGATCATATATTTGCAGTCTACAGCTATTACAGTTTCATACTTGCCTGCAACAGCGTACCTAAGAGTGGGAATGCATATAGCTGAAATGCAATGGTTAACACAAGACAATCCTGAGAGACGCAATATACCTTGGGCATTCCTATTATTGCTTCAGATCTTAGTGAAGAACAAATATCATAATGCATTATATCTTGTAGTACAGCTCCACATCTACAGTTTAGCAGAACACTCTTTATTAGCTAACCTTCAGTCACTTAGTGGTATTCTTTGTGTTTTTACTTCACAGCAGATGTAATACTTGATTTCATGACCAACATCCCAAAATACACACATATTGCATAACACAGCTTTATTAGGGGTTCTACATGCAGTGATTGGTATATATCTCCAGTGTTTATTGAAGCGCAGTTCATATAATGCAGGTGTAACAATACAGCTGTTATTCCACAATTAATGCAGTACAAACTTTTATTTCCTTGACATTATTAATGCAGTAGAAACTTTATTTCCTTAACATTATCAGGTTTCATGCTTTCATCTTTATTCAGTTGTACCTGGCATTACTCACTTATTTCAGTCCAGGTATATGACCACATTCATTGCAGTGCAATCACATTTGAATATACCTAGTGGCAGGTACTGATGTACTCCTTCTTGTTTATATGACTATAGATTGCAAGTTACATCTATAGTCACTGCACTCATGATGCAACCTGGCCAGGTACCCTGCATGGACCTCTAGGTTGCAAGCTTTATCATTATGCGTACCTGTCTATCACACATTCAGAGTGGGTTTTGGTGAAACAATGACAGCAATACTTATAAACTTGTGTGGCATGCCCATCTCAAGCATCTTGTACCCAGGTGGCCAAGAGATTCCCCTTCCAATCCTTCAGGTCATCATAATGATGATGCACCTGCTCACCTGTGCGGGGGATAGCAGTTGCACTGGTGAGATTGCGTGCCAGCTGATCCCAGGCCTTCAAATTGTACTCCAATCCCTGGTACTGGCCCTGCAGCAGCCAGATGTCATGGTATTTATTGAGGAGCTCAACCATGACCCTGGACTCCAGAATGCCCCAAGACTGTACCTGGAAGTGTGCACCCTCTCCAACTCCTGCCATAGTTCCTGCCAAGTTCAAACTCCAACAGGTTATGGCCATATTCCCACCTGTTGCACTTAAATAAAGCTGTTTTCCCACGCTTTACCACTATTAGGCCCTTTTTAAAAATGTAGCACTTCACTTAGTACTGCGCAAACCCACTGAGCTCATCTGAGCAGTGCTTAAACTGGCAATGCCTAGCATGCTTAGTGGTGCACAAACCAGCTTAGCTGGGCTGAGCAGTGCTTAAACAGGCATTGCTCAGCAGTGCTTTGCACCACTTAGCAATGTGCAAACCAGCCAAGCATTGCTAAAACATTCCTGGTTTAAGCAGTGCTTGGCAAGGCATAGTTGTGCTTAGCAGAGCTTAGCTGGGCACAGCAAAGTGGGATTTAAATATACTTTTCATATTGTGTATTTGCAACATAAATGCCTAATAATGTCTGTGCATACATACAATACTCAATCAAAGGTTTAAAAATACTTCTCGTAATGTGTATTTGCAACATAAATGCTTAATAATCTGTCTTTGTATTCATACAAAATTCAATCAGGGATTTAATAGTGTTTCTCATAAATCTGTATTTGAAAATTAATTTAATAACCTATGTGTAATCAAATAAAATATTTAAGTGGGATTTGGAATAATTCTCATAAATGTGTATTTACAAAATAACATGCCTGTGTATTCAAAAACTGCACCTACTGCACATAAGGTTGTCACTCTAACCATTTGGCTATGTTAACATGTGGACTTCTGCTATACTTTCATATATAACTCGCCACTATGTTTAAGCACTGCTGAACACTGTGGCGCACCATGCAAACACACTCAGCTATGCTTAAACTTGACCTTTCCATTTATAATTAAGTGTATTTGGTTTCTATTTTTAGATGTCCAGCACATGTCCCATTGCTGTGTACCATGCCATGCAAACACAAAAACATGATAAAAAGAAATACAATTAAAAACAGATTCAATTTCACTTTTTTCAGTTGCCTACAGTGATACCTGGAACTTTGACAGTGCAGGGGGTGTGTTACTCATCTCCAGACACAGTAACACAACATTATGTATGGCTTTGCTTATAATGTCCCATGCTAACAGGTTGATGACTATGTACATGCAACATCATCTATACAATATACGCAGTCAGTGTTTTCTCAAGTAAAATCTAACGTGTAGAAGTACGTAGTTGTACTTTGTGTATATTATCTGTGAGATTACTCATGTTCTTCTTTTCTCTCTCACCCCACCTCTTCTCTTCTTTTATTGATTATATTTATTATTATAATTTGATATTATCATATTATTTATAATTACACCTTATGGTTGACTTATATGTAATTTAATATTGTTTTGCTGTTAAAAAACTTTAATTTACATTACTTATTGTTGTGTTCCTCGTTATATTATTTTCAGTTTGTTTCCCTTACTCATTATTGTTTTCTTTTATGATGTTAATTACATTTGTTTTGGTCATGTTTATTTTTCCTTATGTTTATATTTAATTTACCACAGTGCAACAAGGTAGGCTGGTTTCCAGTGATCCACCTACTTTCACTCCCCCGGCTGAGGCACTGGGGCCCAGCACATCTGGGCCACAGCCTGATTGTAACCCCTATGCTGCTACTGCACTACCTGCCCCATTGGGTAGTTATGCCTCAGGCTGGGGGTGGTCCCCCCACTGGGAGAGGAGGTGAAGGGGGTGCTTTTGTCACCCATGATGAACTTCCAGGCATGGTGCATAGGGTGCTGCAGTAAACTGTTGGTGCATGCCTACGCCAGATGGAGAACATGTTGCCCATCCTGGTGGACAGTCTGGCCCTAGGCACCAGCATTTGCCACTGCCTCCACAGGAGCAGTGAAGGTGCAGTACTGACATTCCCATGAGGGGGGACTTGAGTCACACTGCTACCATGTCCGATGTGCATGGGACTGGGATTCCACAGCACCCACCCCAACCAGGGTGCTCACTTCCTCTTGTCACACATCAACCCTGTCTGCTGCCTTGTCTATCTTGTATGTCTACAACAGCTTCCTCACTTTCCCAACTTGCCCACCCTCACATACCTGAGTCCCTTCCCCAACATTCCAGTCTCACCTTAAAAAAACAAATGAGGACGTATCCAAAAAAAAAAATCGTCCCATATATACCTCTCCATTTTGCACGTGTCCATCAGACACACTTAATTTGGTCCAATTGTCTTGACAGTGCACTTATGTTGCTATTACCCCTCTATCTGGAGTTGACAGTCCAAATTCAGATAAAAAACTGTTAAAGTACACAGTTGTTGCCATAGAAGAAATGGATAGCTATGTTTTTTTCCTACACCCTTCCTGTACATACCTACCTGCCTTTCACTATGTTTTCCCCCCTGCTTGAACCCCATTTCACCACTGTCCTATCTCCCCTTTTTTCTTTTCTTTAAAGATTTTTGTAGCATCACTAAGCTTTGCTAATTGGTGGTATATTGATATCTGTATTTGTAAAAATAGTAACCACGTTAAAAAATTATACCTGTGCCCAATTTCAAATCCAGGACTATTGCACTTGAAGAACAGTGCATCAACCCACCAAGCTACACAGCTGGTTAATTAGCACAGGTGTTTTAAGCAAAACATAATACTTGTCATTTTCCCTTCATTAAGGGTGTTTAAGCCATGCTGTGCATCACGCAAATCAGCTATAAGATTAATGTAAAAATAGGAGTGTAACTGGGACTCTGGTAAATAAATACATCACTATAAAACCATGCACATAATAGTAGATGTAAATAATGTATCTAACAGTAGGTAACTGTGCAATTATATCTACATGTAAAAATACACCTGCTACATGATTAATGGAAAAAAATTGCATTTTACTGGGTCTCTGGTAAAGAAATACATCACTATAAAAACATACACATAATAATAGAGGTTAGTGAGCTATGTAACAGGAGACAAGTGTGTAATTATATCTGCAGCATGTAAAAATATACCTGTTATAACAGTGAGTCAGTAGTTCAATCTGTTAAATGCTTTGAAAACATTAATTTTTGGTCCACATGTTCCTGGATTCAAACATAGCTCTGTCTAGCATTTAAAATATGTGTATATGTACATCACCGGTGTAAATTCTGATATGTATGACTGTCTCATCACCTATTTATCCACCCAAAGCAGTACAGTTTGAATGCCTTCTTCTAAATAATGATAGTCCAAGTTCTACAGATAGGATCACATTTAAACTACTCTATTCCTATTACAACACTAGAAAGTGCATAGAATGTCAGGTCATGCATTAATATTAATTCCCAGAAGATTTTGAAGTATGTAATTCAAATCAGGCCCAGTCATAACAGACTGAATCCTACAATTATTTGCTAGAGATATTACAGACAACCACAGCTGCACAAGTAGCATACATATATGGAGGTCATGGTAGAAGCAAGGGTTGCCAGCACACACACATATTCCAGATGACTACGATGACATAACATGGCTTGGCAGTTATCCGACTGGTTGACATGATGGTTAATGTACCCCCTACCTTGCTGTAGGATACACCAAGCATAATTTTACTCTGTTAATGATACGTTTGACTAATATACTTACCTTAAACACATACTTTACTTTCCATTGGGATGGGTTCCCTCAATCAGGCTCTGGATGTACACCAGGGCTGCTATAGGTGACACAGTTACTCCTAATTATTGGTGTCCTGCACATTCTGCAGACTCTCTAACTATGTCTGTTTCCTGCAGCAACAGCTTCAGCCTGTAGCACACACATCTGTATGTAACAAGTGGCTGCTATAAACATTGTCTCTGTGCTGACATAATCCCTACCCCAGTAAGTTTCACCCAAAAATGTGAGAAAGGGGATGGAATCTACATTGAGGCCTTATAAATTGTTGAACAATTGCATGGAATTGGCTGATTATATTGCTAATCAGTTGTGTATGCTGCATGTAGCATTCCTGAACTACAGACTGGTTCAGAGGCACTCACCTGCTAATGAGAACTATCTTAAAAACAAATGCCTAGCTAGGGGAGCCATTGTGTATGACAGTTTGTATGGTTAACTTGTTCACACTCTACTCATATAGCTGTATCTTTCAACAGAGGAGCTTTGTACTCCATCAAGTATGCAGCCATTTTGTTTCCAGCATGATGCATATATTTGAATATACTTAGGGGGAATGGGAATTACATCAGTAAGCCTTTATTAGAACTGTACTGATGACATGCCATTGAACTCCAGCTGTATTACACCTACAGAGGGTGCAGAGTACAACAAGGGTATAATAGTCTATGTTAACTACAAACACAGGTCTCCTGGATACTTTATTTCTTAAGACTTGTAGTAGTACCCTGCTATTTGGTTGTCACTGTTGTTTATACATATGTTATGGGTGGGGGTTTCCCTGCTATGGGGCACACTACAATGGACTCCTGTGTTTGTTGTGTGACCATAAATATCTGTCATGTCACAGACAGAACTAGGTCACTATTACTACTGTCCTAGCTCCTTCCATAACCTTTGTATGTTTGTCACACTTTTGATTATGAGATGTGTAATCAAGTGGAGAATACTAACAGGCTTCCTTTATTGCTGTATCTCTACACACTGTAGTCCCATGTATGTGATTCTCATGTGTTCTCATTCTTTTGTATTTCAGGAGATATCATAAATGCCAGATGTCATGCACCATTCATTGAGGCAGAAAGTGAGCTCATTATGGAGGCCTTGAGACAACACTACCATGTCCTGCTGTCCAGAGGGAGGGCAAATAGGCAACAACAGTATTCAGCCTTGTCAGACAAACTGGTGCACAACATTAAAGCTGTGGGTCACCAGAATCGCACATTTGAGCAGGTGCAACATCATGCCACTGACATGATTAACTGGGCACGCAGACATGCAGCTGATGTGGCCAGGGATCTTCAGGTCACTGCTGGTGGGCCTGCCATAGAACAACCTCTGTCAGCCACTGAAGAATTACTGGTGAACTTTGCAACACAGGATAATTCACAGGCATCCATCACCCAATATGTCATGGATATAGGTGCAACCATTTCCACTCAAGAGGAGCGTCCATGTATGCTTAGTTGGATGAGCATTGGAATACTGTAGCATTCAGCATGTCAGGGTGCACATAGTTTTACATGGGTGTCAAGTGTTTTTGGGGGGAGGTTAGCTGCAGTTTTAAGCTCATGCACAGTTTGTGAGCTGTAATTTTAAGCTCATGCACAGTTTGTGGCCCACATACCTGTTAACATATCAGCTACTGTAAACGTGAGCTATTTTGATGTATTAGCCCTGTTATACTGTAACATTCAGTGCTGTTTACATTACCTCTCCTTCAAAATTTTACAGTACCATCAGGAATAGACAGAGGCCAAGCTGCTTCTGCTGTAAGCACAAAACTGTTTTGTCAGAGGTATAGATTTAGTTCAATGTATTTGCTAAAGTGTCATCGCAGGCCTGCTGGTTGGATTGATATACTGTCTGCATGATTGCCAATTGTACAATTTTCTGACTGTACACAGTTTAGACTCATACATATGCCTTGTAGGTGTGACCACAGTGATTGATTTAACAGTATTATCAGAGCATTATGGATTGCCATAGCTGTCCACTTTTGAGTTTTGCAGAATGTCAACAGTGAACATCATTCATGTTTTGCCCATGAGATTCTTATGGAATTAACTTTTATTTCCAACTAATTACAGATTTGTGTTAGAAATAATGTCCTCATGTTCTACTATATGAGAATGGGAGTTATACAATTCTGTAAAAGTGAGAGCAGTGCATACAGCATAATATATATTGCAATGCAGTTCTGCAGAGCATAGTAGTGCAGGCATTAATGTAACGTTTTTCCCTTTTTATCACAGGTGACCAGCAAGGTTAGTTTGTATCTCCTTCACTAGATGTCAATGTCTCTTCAGACTTTGATGATGATGGCGGCCAAAGTGAGGCACAGCTGGGGGTTTCAGGGGCTGAATCTTATACAGAGGTTGACCTCCCTCATCCATCCTCATTATGATGGTAAACAGCCAGTATGCCTGCATATACACAGTCTCCTGTGGCCTCAAAAACTGGACAGTCAGTGTTTGGGGATATTGAACAGGGAAGTGTGGCTATGGGGGCTGCAGTGACTGGACGACATTGGCCATAGCCAAACAGTCGGTGAGGTTCCACACAAGTGGAATGATAGTGGTGCTCCTAAGAGGCCTACTACCCCTCTACCACCTGTTTCAAGTGTCTCATCATGGGTCACTTGGTGTATTTTTAGGGTCATCATGGAGGCACAGGCATATTCATAAAGGAACTCCCAATGAATGCTCAGTGTTATGGATGCAGCACAGTCTGACATCCGTGACTCCCTCCACCACTCATCCTAGATCAGTTCAGTCACACAGTGGAAAGACATTGGTGTGAGACAAATTGCACATTATCTTGGAATGCATATTGTCTGTGATGGAACATCTGGTTGGAGTTGAGTGTCGGCTTTGTGGGCGTAGGTCAGCAACTACATATGCTAAGAGTCAACATGGCTGTGCACAATTAAGCTTCCGTAGTGGCAGTATATCCAGTGCTTCAGAGGGGAGTGTTCCATCCATACCAAGACATGGCAGGCCATGGGCTTGTGGTCCTGACCGGTCCCGTGGAGGACACAGCAGACAGCCATTACTCTCAGGTAGAAGCACAACATCTGACCATGGGCATGGAGGTGTCAGTGCAACTCCTGGCCAAGCCCGTTCACATGTTTGGGAGCAGACATGATGAAATGTCAGCTCTACCATGCACAGCTCACATCTGTTCAACATATAGACATGTAGGGCTAGCTCTGAGCTTGTCTGTGTTCACGCAGGCACACACACACCACTGTCACATTCAGGCCACCTACAGATACACAAACCACTTTTTCATGGTCCACCTTGCCTGTTTCCCTTCCTGACTCGCACAAAGTTGCCAACCTATTGGGTCAGCCTAAGCCTCCTGCATACCCACACAAAACCCTGTGCAAGTGATGAAACCTGTGCGACATCCCTATCATATTTCTCACGGATGCAGGGAAATAACACTTTGCGACTGATGCACAGGGTGACTATTTACATTAATATGAATTTGTTTCATCCAATGTTGCTTTTGACATGTTACTTGTACTGATCACTTTCAGAATTTGTACATTGCCATTTATAATGACTATGCCATAATAATGTGTGTACGTTACAATAGATGCTGTTGCAATGGCTGTGTTGTCACACAATGGCAGGTGTCACATGGAAATGTTTACTTTTTTTCTTTCAGGATTATATAGGACACACCTATGGGTACACATCTGCAATCAACCCATCAATGTCAGAGGACAGAATTGAATGTCAGCACAGAAGACAAATGTCATCAGAAAGGTAACACAGTATAGGTTCCAGGGTTCATAGGTTCATATGTGCTAAATAGGCTAATGAACACAAGGGCTTCTTTAAGCCTAATCATGCATCCATAAACACTGTCAAGGTCTGATACCACTGATGAGTGTAAGCAGGGTTTTGGAAGCGGAAACATCTACAAGCCAGGGCATGGCGGTTGAACCATCCACAGTTTCCCTGTGTCCCTTAGAGATACTGGTCCACAAGCAGGTATAATTGTCCTGTTCCACCTCCAATTGTGTAACTTGCACTTGATTTGTGTTAGGGTAGAACTCTGTTTCATATGGATGGGGAGCCTGTTCCATATAGGGTGTAGTCTCTGGGTTACATACCTGTCTCTCCAGCATGTCCTATACATGCCTCAGGCAAGGTGTAGGTCTTTGAAACAGGTAATTCTGGTGCTGCTTGTTTTGTAAATATGCCAATGGTCCACAGTGGGGTCTGAAGCTGCCCTGTATGGCAGGCATACACCTCACCTCCAAAGCATGTAGGAGACAGAATACATGGATAGGGTCTTGATGTGGTCTGCAAAGGACATGTTATGTATACCATGTAGTGCTTTACTAAGGAACCTCTGTGGATGTTACAGTTGTTGGATATGCCTGATTAGTTACATACCAAAGGTGGCATTGCACTAATAATAGGCCTGATTAATGCTGATTACAGTGGAACAATGGCTTCCTTAGATTTACATGCCATACTGTTGCTTATAGATTGCGTAAAATGGAGATGATGTCCACAATATTACAGACACTTGACAGTTAAAGGCTAGATCATTATCTGTGTCCATAAGTCACTTACTACTTGGACAACTGTTTGAGATGTGCTGGCAATACAATAATTACCAGGGATGGATGACTTCCAAAGGATAGTATTGTTAATTTCTTGGTATTTAGTGTTAGCCCATGGCTCTGACAGCAACCGTATGTGTCATCCTCTCCTGGAGAACATTTGTGTCAGTGTGAGATTCAATGACAGCTCCTCATTTGCATGAAGTTTGCGATGACTAGAATGTTGGATTGTGTGTCAGCTTGGCTTATAGGCTTATAGGTTGGTCCTCCATGATATGTTGCTCTATGTGTTGATATGTGTGTTGTTTTCACAGAGTGCATATGGGGCTGCTGAGGGTATTTGTTATCTGGACTTTCTCTGTGAGGTGTTTGTTATTTATGTAGGTTACATGTCAGTGCCTCAGCTCATGTCTGCTGTGGATTTTGTGTGATAGGTGTGGCCTGTGTACCACTGACTATCTTATTGACATTAGGAGTACTTTTATGGGAGAGCTTTGCCTCCAGTGGCATTGTGTATATACATCTCTCACATACCATATCAGTTTCTTTGATAATGAAGTGGTTGTTGGTAAATAAGGGGCGATTTCTAAATTGCCTCAGGATGCCCATATCTAACAGGGTGGTAAACATTACAGTGGGAATCTCCATATCCATGGCAACAGATCATTTATTATTGATTATTAACAGTTGTATTGAGAATATCACTCAAATTCACAAATATCTGTTCCACAATTATGGGGACAATGTTTGACTCTGCATGCTGGTTGTCCTTTGTGCAGCTTGGTATTAGAGTTAATGCCTTCATGGTTTCCAAGAAAAAATGTCACCCAGGGTGTCTGAGTCTATACAGAGCACTGCCAAACACTGGAGAGGAAACTAATACATACACCATGTAAAGGTAAGAATGGAGTATTTAGGCAGTTTTTCTGAAGTAATACACTAATCAAGCAGTGCATATTGAAAACAATTACCTTGTAAAGAATGCTGAACAGAGGGGAGTCACCTAAATTGCTGCTGCCGGGCTCCTACTACTGTTGCTCTAAATATGGCCTCAATCTGGTGGGATACAAAGCTCCTATTATATGCCTCTCACCAGAAGAAAAACATTAGCACCAAGCTCAAGATAAGAAGCAGGCCACAGCCTGTTTGCTGAGCCACACACTTCTCCACATGATGCAAGGCTGTGAATGCTTGTTGTAGCCTTTTCCAGGTAGATGCCTTGATTAGCAACCAGACCAATCATTTGGTGTTTGCATGTATATTACATTGGGTTCCTAGGGTCGTAGCATTTGAGTGGGGTTCTGACCTGATGGTGATTAGGAGCACAGTTGCTGCATCACAATATAAGGTTAAGTCTCAGGTGACATAGATGTCCAAGTTTGCTCTATCAAGCTCCACAGTGGAAGTAATCCATGTTAGGTAACAGTTTCACAGCAATTCATGCAGTCTGCCCTTAAACAGCATAATGGTGGTGATCAGCGGGACATGGATGCAAGGCCTACTGGAGAGGTATGGTCATCTTAGGGCATTGTCTTTGTCCCTCATACATGTCCTAGATATGTCATACTGTACATTTACATTCCTGGAAAACCAAACTGTGTTCCCACATCATTTTTCACAACATTCATTTGTTGTCTGGTTGTTTGACAGACATTGTAAACTTGCAAGGCTAAACTAATGACTGCAAAGTTGGATAAGTTTTCTGTGCATGAACAGACATGCACATCTTCACTGCAAAGAGTGCCTACAGACAGTGTGTTTAAGGCTGTGAAGCCCACCATTGTAGCAGCATGACCCTTACTTTTCTGGAGTTGCACATTGTCACATTTGTAAGTATGCTATTGCGACCCAGCCTATTAAAAGGATTATTGTTCATGCAAGTGCCACAAGCCTGGCAAAGCAGTGTACTCAATCTACCATGTTATCCCACACTGTCAGGTACTGTTTTACTTTAGAATGACACCATAAAGGTAAATAACATGTTACATGTAAGCATCTGTCAGGCTACTGCCTAACCATGGCCTGTTGTGACGTATACACAAGCAATAATCTATTGCTAATGGTATTATCTTTGACTGTTGCAGAGATGTTGACAGTGTCCCCAAACTTCTACTCCTACTCAACACAAGTACAACATGTGAAAGATGCATCTAGATTAAAAACCTTGAATCCATGCTCTCTCACACACCTATCAGTGCATAAATCAATGAACAGGTTGCCAGTATGAACACCTCACCTCCTACTCCACCCAAACTCACACCACACATACCTACAAATGTGGAGATCTATACCAGAAACATACCTAAACACCAGACACCTCATTAACAGAAATGCAAGCATGCTGCACATAATACTACCTCTGCAGAACACAGTATACATAATAGCTAATCCACCACTGTCTCACTAGTCAAACCTTTATGGCAAAACACAAAATCAAACATATTAGTCATAGGTGATTACATCATGAGTCACATTGATGTCCTTCTCACCAAGTTAAACAAGGGAAAGTTCATGTTTGGCTGTCTGTGGGATATGGCATATCACACATACACTCAAGTCTGTCAACAACAGGTACTGTTATGACTACATCCTCGTTCATGTTGGTGTACAAGACTCGAGACTTAACTCTCTGGACTGTGTGATGACAGTTATTGCCATTGGTTTGGCCACAGTGTCCTCCATAGCCATGAAAGGAACAGGCAACGAGTTTGCCTCTTGAGACTATGATTGGTGTTTTTGCACTTTTAAAGCAGATGATTGGTTGGCATTGTTATGTAGTTATTTTATAGTTATGAGTGGAGCAAGAAATGAGCTTGTCTCTTGATTGCTTATGTTTTATTTATAAGGAAGTTGATTGGCTAAATGAATCAGGATCTGAAGAAGGCTATGGCTGAAAGTGCTAATCCTTTCTTGCTGTTTGTTTTTTTCTTTTAGTGGTTTTAACCATGTTGTTTTATTAAAAGTTGAAGTTTGTCTACATATTGCCAATGCTGGCACGTCCATTTTATTTCTTTGCTTTTTTCTGCTGACTGGACTGCCTTCAGTAGCGTCACTGTTTTTTTTTCCTTCGTTTGATGACAGACATGTCTGAGCTCTTGCACTATGTGTCTCAGGCAAGTATGCCCTTGGCCATCAGCTGCATTTTAACTTCACTTAGGATGATGCCTCAGTACAAACAGAAGATGATCAACTTCAATATAAGGCTTAGCATCTGATGTCATTCTAGGGGGATCCACTATCTGTCAGCCTGGGATGACATGCGAAACAGACCCCGATGCTTTACCATAGACGGTCTTCACCTGACACCCCTGAGATTTTAGCTACTAGCCAAGGCTATTGCCATCCCCATAGTGCCCTTTTTAGGTGGTGCCTGATGGACAAAATTTCCAATGTAAAAACCCTGTGTGCAAACAACCTCAAGGTTATGCTGCTAAACACTATGAGTGCCAACAGGAAACTACATTTACTGGAAGCTGTCTTCACTTTGGAACACAGACGTTTGTGCAGTCACAGACACCTGGTTCAAGTCTGTGGAGAGCATCACAGCCATACCAGGCTACAACTCCTTCCACACGTGCAGGCCTCAAACTGAAGGCATTCAAACTAATGGTGACAGTATATTCATTAGGATACATACACACCCACATTGGTTAAACAGTATGATTCCATGGATACACTTCAGGTGCTGCTGACTGTTTGGGGGTACCTGTTCAAGTCATTGCCAGCTACAGAAGCCACTCCATGAATCAGGACACCCACTTTGCTTATTGGAATCTACATGAGTCTATCAAGATGCATCCAGTCATCATGGTTCATAGGTTCACAGGTAGGTACTAGGCTATTGGCCCTAGGGCCTATACAAGCCTAGCCAAAAAGGTACCCTGACTTTCGCCATCCAAGAATATTATTTTCCTCTGACCCTGTCAAGCAGAACCACAGAAGTGATCCCTGGGGTGAATTTCCCATTACCTATCCAATCATCAATATTTTTCTTGAAGAGTGCTAATGAGGAGCTCTGTTTGACATAGATAGGTAGTCTGTTCCAGAGTATGGGAAGTCTCTGGGACAGGAGTCTATCCCTCCAGCATGTTCTATTTATTGTGGTGACAAGGTTTAGGTCCCTAGAGTGTGTAGCTCGGAGGGATTGGGATTTATTTAAGTGGAGCATGTCCAACAGCTCTGGGTTTGACATAGCTTTGTATGTTAGGCAGAGATCACCTCTGAGTAGGCGATAAGTGACAGAGTAAAGCTGGAGTTTTTTTAGATGGTCTGCGTAAGGCACCTGTTTGAGGCCAGTAATCCTCTTTGTGAGGTATTTTTGCGGCCTTTCCAGTTGTTGTAGATGTCTTGTGAGGTACATACCAAAAGGGGCATTGTACTCTATAATGGGACTAATGAGTGATGAGTAGAGGGGAACAGTGACCTCTTTTTTTCTGGATGAGAAACCTTTTGTGATGAGGTGTGACACATAGAAGTATTTCCTGACCACTGTGGCGATGTGATTATCAAAGGAGAGACTACTGTCCACCTGTGTCCCAAGGTCTCTTATCACACTTTTGGTGTTAAGTAGACTACCGCCTATGTGGTAGTTCATGGGTACAGAGTTTTTACCAAAGGGGATGACAATGCACTTTTTGGCATTGAGCTTGAGACCATGGCTTTGACACCAGGCATCTGTCTCAGTGAGGCCCTTTTGCAGGATGTCCACATCATTAGGAGTTTCAATTATGGCTCCTAGTATGCAGTCATCTGTGAATTTAGTTAGCAAAAGACCTTCTGTGTTAGCCTGTACTTCAGAGAAGTAAATAACAAACAGGAGAGGACCCAGGACTGAACCCTGTGATACTCCACTTGTCACTTGTCTGAAATCTGATTTGGAGTCTACTACTTTCACAGTGTGGGATCTGTCAGTAAGCCAGTTGGCAACCCATCTTGTGACATAGGAATTTATACCTAGTTTAGTGAGTTAATCTATAATTCCAGAGTAAGGGATGGTGTTGAACGCCTTGGCAAGATCTAGATAGGCTGTGTGAACCACCTTACCCTCATCTATGGCTTTGGTGACTACTTCAAAGAAGTCTATCAGGTTTAGGAGACATGATCTGCCTTTTACAAACCCAAACTGTATGGGGTCCAGAGTTTGGAGATCTCCAATGTCTTTGTTTATGAGTTCCATGATGATACGTTCCATGGCTTTGCAGACCAGGCTCATCAGGCTAATGGGGCAGTAGTTCCCAGGGTCTGTTGTGGCCCCCCCCCCTTTGTGGAGTGGGATAACTGTCGTGGTGCACCATTCAATGGGCACAAAGCCTGAGGTGAGGATATGATTGAACATGGTACTTAGGTGGGGTGCCAGTTCATTCTGTAGTTCATGTAGAAGGCAGCCTGGGATGTTGGCAGGTCCCATGGATGCTGTGTTCTTGGCTTTCGAGCGTGAGGTTTTTACCTGTGCAGCCATGATTACAGGAACTTTGCCTTCTTCCAGTATAAAGATGGGCCCTTTAGGGGGTGAGAGGGGGGTAAAGTTAGCACTGAACCTATCTGCCAGGATGTTGGAAATATCAGTTGGTTCTGTATATTTAGTGTCATTGTGCTGTAACTCAGAGCAGATCTGAGTGTTGCCATTGAGATTCTTGACATAGCTATAGAATGCTTTGTGATTGTCTTTAGAATCAGTGGCAATTTTGTTTTCATAACTAGCTTTGGAGGATTTTATAAGGGATCTCAGCTTCTTACTGAGGCTGACCAGGGAGTTCCTCCAGTCGTGGGATTTTACTCTTTTTTGCAACAGTTTCTTTCTTCTGTTGTAGAGTTTGTTTATGGCAGAAGACCACCAGATTGGCATCTTTGGTTCTGTTAGGGATAGCACATCCCATGCACTTGTGTAAGTGCTTATAAAGTGCATTTGTGTAGGATTCAGCAGTTGTACCTCTATTGTCCATCTGCATGGGTGTCGTGAAGTTTGCCACTTCTGTCTTAAGAAGCGTGAAGTTGGCTTTGGAGAAATTTTTTATGGTTGTTTTCCTAATGGGGGGTGGGTGCGGGATGTGGATGTCTAGGGTGATTAGCTTGTGGTCGGATCTGACCAACGAGGAGCTGACCTCTGGTGTGGAACACTGGTCACCTATGTTGGTGATGACCAGGTCTAGGATATTGCTGACCCTGGTGGGGGTGTGGATAAGTTGATCCAAGGCATTGGAATTGATGATTTCCAGAAAACATTGAGCAAAAGAGTTGGTACATGAGTATTTTTCCCAATTAATGGTAGCGTATTTGAAATCACCCATTATTAGAGTGTTGGGTTGTACCTTAATAATTTCCAGTGTATCAAGAAAAGAGGAGTGGGAATCCTGGGGCATGGTGGGGGGTCTTTAGCAAGCTACAATCTGGATTGTGGTTTTGCCCAGAGTTAGTTGAACTTGGATAATCTCAGAGGCATTATGCTGAGCAATTAGCTTGGAGGTGTAGTGTTTCGGTCTGGGTTTGGTGGCCGATAGGTGTGGTATGAATTATAGCCTGCTAATGCAGGAGTGCTCTCTGGAGCTTTGAACCAGGTCTCTGTCACTGCATAGATGTCAATGTTCTCCATTTTAAGGAGTGCCTCGAGTGAGTGCATTTTGAGGTTTAGACTTCTAGCATTGAGTAGCATTACCCTCAGATTTTGCTTGTTGGTACTTGTTACTGTGGTGAATTTGTCATTTGAACCTTGCCTAAAAAAGGCACTATAGGGGTGGCAAGAGCTTTTGCCAGTATCCGGAATCCCAAGGGTGACAGGTGCAGGCCATCTCTAGCAAAGCAGCGTGGTCTGTCGATCATGTCATCCCAGACAGACAGATACTAGATTCCCTTAGAATGACACCAGAAGCTTAGCCAATTGTTAAAGTCAATCATTTTGTCCTTGTACTGTGATATCATTCTAAGTGATGGCAGGATGCTACTCAGGGCTAGGGTCATATCTGCCTGGGCTACAAGATCAGGGAGCTCCTCCATGTCTCTTTTCATGTAGTCCAGGGAGGTACGTCTCAGATCATTCACACCAATATGGACAATGACAGAGTCATATTTGTCCTTGTTGCGGAGTGACCTGAGTGTGTGCATTATGTGGTGGATCCTGACACCTGACAGGCAGCTGACAGTAACTTTTTCCTTGTTTAGCCTGGTGAGTGGAACATCAGTGTGCCTGACTATAGAGTCACCTATGACTAGAGTGTTGGGTACGTTATGCCTTATGGGCTGTAGTTGAGTGGCACATGTGGGCTATGTGTCTTTTGGGTTGTGTTGGGGGGTGGAGGTTGCTTGCATTTCTGCTTTGGAGGTCTCTGTTGTTTGGGCAGATTTGTACTGAGATCCTCCGTGAATGTAGGTGTGTGTTTTGTGATTCTGTGTGTGTGTTTTGGTGGTGTAGGTTTTGAGGGACTATGTGATGATTGTGGTGCGGTGCAAGTGTCTACCTTCTCCTCTTGAATGTCTAGGCCAGTCTTTGGTGGAGAGAGCTTTGCATCCAGTTTGGCTATATAAGTGCATCTCTCACAGGTCATAGTGTTGGGTGGTAGGAGGAGAGGGTTGTCTGTGTACATGAGGCAATTGCTGCATTGTCCCAAGATGCCCAGATTCATCAGGTAGACAGGAGAAAACACTGGGAGCTGACCTTTAGACATGCCTTAATAGGTGCTTATTTATTAAGTACTAAAAACTGTTTTCCTCTAGACAAGTGAGGAAACTTGAGTGCTGTATTAATTTGTAACTTATTTAGTGCTTACAATGAGTTCTGAACAAGTGCTGAGCTCAAAGAAACAGATTTGAGTGCTAAAACTAAAAAGCTGGCTAGTTGCAAGGGAAATTTTGAAGAACAGACTTTATGGCGCCAGGGGTAGTTTAACCCCAGTTAAGTTGGGGGGGGGGGCTTAGGAGCTCACAAACAGTCATGGACACAGCAAATCTGTATCTGGACAAGACCTGCCACAGGAAAGGGGGGAGGCAAGCTTAGAATTTTTTTCCCAGTAAAAGTGGAAATGGAGAAAGCTGGAACAGAAGTTAATTCAACGTTAAGAATCTGAGTGGGTTGGCCTTCACAAATGTTCTTTATTAGGTTGAGTGAACTAATGACACTAGACTGGGTGGAGTGTCACAGATCAAATATACAGTATGGGCGAGCAACTGCAAAGCCACCAAGTATAAGAACACACAACACTAGGGAAGGTGGGTGGGAAAAATTACAGTTCCTAACTGTAGCCACTAAATGAAAGTTTTAAACAAATCAAGGAGCAGACTCTAGAGAATGCTTTTAACTGTACAAAGACAAGTATCAAAAATGCACAGAAAAGTTAGGATAGAGCACTCACAAACAGAAAATACAACTCTCACTATGAAAAAGCAGTTTACAGTTAAGTAATTCAGTAAACATGCAATTAGCAATGAAAAATACAGTTAAAACATTATAAAGCAGTACATAAATGCAATGAAACAATAAAAAAGCTTTATAACAGTGCAAAATGTAGTAGATCAACTGTTTACCACAATTATAAGCATTTCAGAAGTGCAGTTCAGTGAAATAAGTGTAAGAAATAACTTATTCTGCTCTTGGAATCTTAAGGAATTTCCACTTATGCAATGCAATCCAGAGCCTCAGCAATACAAGCCAATACAAACAAGTTTGGGGTGACTTTTACTACCCACTGACTGGGTAGATTATTCATGCTCAAACTCTCTTGCCCAAAGGTTACTCGACTTCAGTAACTCCAATCCCTGGACCAGCTGGTTGACACCCCCACAAGGGGAGCTAACATACTGGATCAGGTGCTTACCAATATGGGCAACCACTGCAGCACCCCACTGTGAGGTCCTCCCTGGTTAGATCTGACTACATATTGGTCTAATTCAAAGTAAGGTCTCACACCTGACACCCCCTGCAGCAAATACATTAAAATAAATCACCAAATCTGATTATAATCTCCTATGGGATGGTATAAGTAGCTTCACTGCAAGTATGCCAAGCTCTACACCAATGCTATATACAAACACCTGCATGACTGTATTGACTCAGCTATACCTGACATGAGCACAACAAGCTCCTCATGGCAGAGCAAACTGGCCTGGTGGACAACTACCAGTAACAGGCTTTACAATAATAGGAAGACACTGCTTTCAAAGGGTAGGAGGTAGGGAGCCCACTTAAACTGGAAACACTCCCTCCTCAGCTTAAACTAGAAAATAGTTGTTGTGAAGTCCTCCAAAACAATGTATGGATCCAAAGTAGCCTCCTTCACAAAGGACAACCACAAGGCATTCTAAAGTTACATCTATAACCTAAAAGGAAAGGCCCACATTTGTGCCAAGCTCATAGCTAATGATACCACATTATATAAAGCCTGTTAACATAACTAATCGGTTGGCTGACAGGTTCAGTGAAACCATCACTCCCCTGTCCCCACCACATGTACCCCATGACATCCCTACCAACTGTCCCCTACCTTGTATCTCTAAAGATCAGGTCAAAAATGGCCTCTCTAAGGACAAAAACACAGCATCTATGGTACCTGATAACATCCCAGGCTGACTCCTACATGGGCTCCAACGTGGAGTACTAACACCATTGAGAACTTTTTGCAATCATAGTGTAACCACCGGCTTTGTCCCAGCTAACTTAAAAACAGCCATCGTGATCCCCTTGCACAGAGGTGGTGTTTCCACTGACCCCAGAAACTATATACCTATTAGCCTGACTAGCCGTATCTGCAAGGTTATGGGGAAAATCATCATGGACCTTATCAGCAAAGATATAGGTAATCTCCAAACAATTGACCCTACACACTTTGGATGTGTCAAAGGGAGATCATGCCTGTAAAATCTGGTGGACATCTGTGAGACAATTACAAAGGACCTGGATGAGCCAAAATTGGCACATACAGCCTACCTGGACTTAGCCAAAGCATTTGACACTATCCCCCAATCAGCCATCATTGACAAACTCACCCAACTAGGCATTTACCCCTATATCATTAGAGGGGTCATTAACTGCCTCAGTGATAGAAGTCATATAGTCAAAATAGGGGAATCCACCCCCAATAGCAGAGCTGTAACCAGTGGTTTTCCACAGGGTTTAGTCATGGATCCTCTACTGTTTGGAATCCATTTCTCCAAAGTACAAGCACAAAGTAATTGTCTGTGGCTGACAAGGTATGCTGATGCCTGCAAACTGAGAGCAGTCATAGAATCTCCATAGTATTTCAACATCCTACACAATGGTCTTACTTGAGCAAATGATTTTTGCCAAAGTCATGGCTTTAAAAGCAATGAAAATGTACGTATTAGCATTGCTTTTGGTAACAGCGATGTTCCTGGTAAGTACCACATCAACAGCAACACCTGACATACATACTCAGGGGCATTTATATTGCGTTAGCAAACATTTACAAGTTTGAATATCATATGGTCGTCACCATATGATCGAACTCGTAAATGTCCTAAAACATAATAAAAAAAAAACGCAAAAATTAACTCTCGAACATCTTAAGCAGTGGGGCAAGCCCCCTGCACCCCCACACCCCCACTACTTAAATATACCAACTCTGAGATCACACTACAGGGAAGAAAAGGGAAATCTTCCCATTCTGCACTGTAAGGGAGATCTCTGTTGACACGCTTGCACATTGAAGAATTTGAACCTATGGTGATGACCATATCATGTTTGATTTCTTCACTGTGCAATAACATGATATAGCCCCTACTCAGGGGTGGGAGACCTGGGCACACATGTTGACAGCTAATTTACCTTAGATCATCATGTCTCCACAGTGGTAAGAAGGGCATTCTATCATGCTAATGTCATAAGTTAGGGCATTGTCTCCAGAAAAAGAAGACGTTATAACCTCCATGTACTCTTCCCTCAGCAGACCGATAATTGAGTGCAATGACCTTTTTGGTATGTACCTTTCCAAGCACCTGCAGCAATTGGAAAGACCACAAATGTTCCTCACATGGGGAATTTAAGTCTTCAGCATCTGTTCATGGGTATCATCTGATATCACTGTCACTTTAGTGTGTGTCATGCAGACTACTCAGAGGTAATCTCTGCCTTGCCTATGAGGCAATCTCTGACCCTGCTGTATTGGAATTGCTGCATGTCCATAAGTCAAATGGTAAATGGGTTACAAGCTGTATACACCTTAACCTGGTATGTGATATTAATACAACCTGCTGGAGGGAGATAGTTGTCTACCAGAGTTTAACATGCCTTTGGAACAGACTCCCACATTATGTGAAACAGAGCACTTCATTGGCCCTCTTTAGATGCAATCTGTACAATTGGAGAGGCAACCATAATTTCACCATGGCAGTTTCACCTGTGTCCTACCTGGGCAGAGGCAATAGGTACTGATTGTGTAAATAAAGGTAACAATTTGATTAGGATTTAAGGGTCCAAGGGCCATTAGCCTAGTAAATTCCAATGTGCATATGATTCCTAGGCTGATGTAAAATGCTCTAACATCCACACACATAAACTTTTCTGTAGTGAGATTGCTACCCCAATCTATTTACATCTGTAAAACACTACACATTATAAACACACCTCATGTTAGTTGGAGTGAGATTGAAACCCCTACCTATCTAGTTTTATACAGTACAGGTCATAATACTTAATGCACATGCCACAATTTAAGTCTGACATTAGTATGCTTTAGGTAGTCTTATGGCAGATGACATCTGCAGGCCTTTTGGAGGACAAGAGTTTGGAGACCTGCATCACCTGCTAGGCCCAAAACAGTGCAAAACCCTGTCTGTGAGTGAGTGTGGGATTCATATTTGTTTTTAGGCAGTTATATCTACACATCCAAACAAGCCAAGTGAGATGGAAAGAGATTAGAACTCCTACTTAACTTTGCTTATACACTACAGATTACAGTACTTATCACACATGTCACAGTTTATGTCTGTTGTTAACATGGCTTCAGATAGTCTGATGGTAGATGACATCAGCATGCCTTGTGGTGGGTGAGAGTTTGGAGGCCAGCATGAACTACAACAGCCAAAAAGTGCAAGACAATGCCAGTTTTGAAGTCAATGTTGCATTTACACTTGCTCTTTAGGGAGATATAGACACATACAAAGCAAGTGGGATGAAGGGAGATTAGAACCTCTATCTCTCTAGGCTTACACACTACAGATCACAATACCGATCATACATGCCACAGTTTGAGTCTGACATTAACATGGCTTTAGGTAGTCATATGGTAGATGACATCAGCAGGTCTTGTGGAGGATGAGGATTTGGAGGTTGGCATCAACTGCAAGAGGCAAACAGTGCAAATCAATGCCAGTTTTGAAGTCAGTGTGGTATTCACACTTAGGCAAATATATAGACACACACACCAAATTGGCTGGAGTGAGGTTAGAACCCCTACTTTTCTAGGCTTATACACAATCACAGTACTTATCACACACATGGCTCAAGCATGCATTGCAATTGACTGCAGGTGAAGTCATCCTAGAAAGCATAAACAAGCCCTGTGTTGAACAACGTGTGAGACTGGCAGAGTCAAATTGCTTCCTACTGTCATCTGCAGCTAACAGTCAAAAAACTGTTTTGTAGCCTAGCTATGTGACAGCAGTACCAGTATTAGCCATATGAGGCTATTTGCATTTGGATGGGCAAGCCTGTGGCAAAACTAAATTAGCCATATCAATAAGTGTGCACACAACATAATACATTATACAACTTGTTCAGTTGTTGACGTATGGATGGTGACATCTAGGTGACACAGGAGACCGTAGTAAATGTGGGTAGTTTTGTTGCCGTACATACAAACATATGGCTTCACAATATATATATATATATATATATATATATATATATATATATATATATATATATATATATACAATGTATATATATATATATATATATATATATATATATGTGTGTGTGTGTGTGTGTGTGTGTGTATTCATATATCATGCCATACATTTTCAAGGTTTCCACATGCTGTTTTAGGGAGATGTGCTATGAATCCACACTCTCCATATGTTTGCAGCAAGTACACAGGTTTGACTCATGTTTATGTATGTGTTTAACACTAAATTGCGTTTTGCTGTCAAATGTGGTATGATTTACACATGATTTACACATGACATGAGAGAAGACTGCCAGAACTCTGAACTTCAGATATCCAATAAGTCTTCCAGTTGCAACACATGTTATTCTAAACACTTCCACAGTTTTATAAGTGTATTATCTAATGTTGAGCCCTTCCTTTTGGCCTTTTGTCCAACATTATAAGTGTTGCAGTGCAGCTTTACTCTCCATGATATGAGTATGTAGGGCAATAGAGACATTCGTGCACACAGACATATCTACATATATATATATATATATATATATATATATATATATATATATATATATACACACACACACACACACACACATATATATATATATATATATATATATATATATCTATATATATATATATCTGTGTGTTTGTATAAAAATAATATATATATATATATATATATATATATATATATATATATATATATATCTGTGTGTTTGTATAAAAATAATATATATATATATATATATATATATATATATATATATATATATATATATATACATTTTAAGCAAAATTATGCAAGGAGCAATGGATTTGAGCTCTGCTTAACTAAGTTTATGGGCATGGGCAGTGGCATTTTTTGGACTGTCTGTATGTTGCTAAGCAGTGCGCAAATGGGAGATGCATTGTTTATATCACAGACTTACTGTTCCATAAACTGACTCCAGTCCACACCTAGCTGTATTCCAGGCCAGGATTATGATATGCTTAGTAAAACTCAAGGCTGGATCTGTCTATATACTCAGGTCCATAAGTGAATCAACAGTGTCAATTACTGTGTGCTGTATTTAGTATTCACCTTTCTATATATGTCTTCCAAATCTCATATGCTTAATATTTGATATATTCTTCAGTGCATTATCCCCTGCACCCAAATAGTCAATTTAGTCAAGTTATTTTGCAGACAAGCCCCATCTGTACCACATGTGGTCAGTATACCCAATTTCAAGTCATCTGCACACAGATTATAGAACAATTCAGATGAAAAAGATAAGTCTAAAGACAAATTTAAACCAGTCTGGGCCTAGAACAGAGGCCTTTGGGACACTTTGACTGCAACCAAGTGTTTCACTTGTCCAACTGCTTTATGATACTTGCCTTGTCCTATATGTAAGCCATGTAGCTATCCATCTTATTAAGGGTGCATCAATACCTAGTTTTTCTAATTTACTGCTCATTGTTTTGTGTATGGCCAGCAAAATGTTTCATCTTATCTGTTATTATAGTGTTACAATACATGATGTCAAAGGTGGTTCTATATCTATTTTAAACATATACATGCTGATATATGATGTCCAGTCCCAGCCTTTACAATTCTTTCTCTCAAAAATGTTTTTTTTATTTTTCAAATACATTTGAATGAATTCCATAGCATTTATACATAACATCTTAAATAACTATGTACACTATTTACATTAGCCTGACACTATAACATATCTTAATGTATTCAGTTACTTTATAAGTATGTCCAATCCATTATCAGTGTCTGATCAATTATTGTATAGTGTCAATCAATGATAAGACTTTTCCCCAGGGTTGTTGATAAATGGTTTTGGATAAATTCTTAGTTCTTTAATTTTAATTTCCAATAATGCTGTAGTCTTCAGTAGGCTGTAGAAGTCTTCCAAAGTTGATGATGTGTTTGTATTCCATCTTCTTGTTATACACGTCCTTGAAATTGCAAGTATTGTCTATACTAGATACATGTCTGACCTATTCAAATGAGGACCTTCGTTCACATTTAATAATACAAGAGCTTTAGTTAAATAAAATGATTCATTAAATAAATCTTGTAGAAAGTTATTAAATCCATTCCAGAATGACTTAATTTTAACACAATCAAAGAAAATGTGGTTCCTACCTGCATTGTGTACTTGCTCACATCACCAACATATTCCTTTTATGGAAGAACTAATTTTACTGATTCTGTCTGTGCTTAAGAATGCTCTGTGCAAGCATTTCCAATTAAAAGCTTTACAGTATTGTGTAAAGGATGTATATTTTATCGATAATAAGATATTTGTTTTAATATCTTCAGTTAACTGCATTGAGTGTCCTTTTGTTATATATTTCCAATATGAGGTTTTGGGTGTTGTTTTATAGTTTATCAATATTTTGTAAAATTTTGAAATACTGTTCCCCATGCCAAAGTTATTATATATGATTTCATATATGTATTTCGTAAATGTAAGTATTTCTTTAAATGAAGAATTGCTGATTACTCTACTTAAATCTTGCGAAAATGACATAATACTCTGTAAAGTTAGCCAGTCCTGCTGTAGAATTTTGTATATTATTTTTATTGCTTGCATATCTAAAATTTGCAGTTCTTTGACACTTTGGAGCCAACAAACAAGTCCTTTCTGTTCCCAGGAATTAATAATTCCTCTATATATTTTATGTGGAAAGTTCTTTGTGAATATAAATGGTGTTAAAAGATCGGGTCTATATTAGATGCACAAAAAGACTTTAGCGCAAACGCTCACATGAGCGAAAATGCCGGGAATTGAAACCATGATTGTGGGGTCGTGTTACAGTGAGGAGTGGGATATTTGCCCTTTCCTCACTGTAGTGTGACCTTGGAGTTAGAATATACATTTAGCTGGGGGTAGCAATTTTGATTACCGGCATTTTCGTTCATGTGAACGTTCTCAGTAAAGTCTTTTAGATTTTATAATGTAGATCCAAAAGATCAAACCAGATTTTTAAATCTATACTTGCATTAATAATTTTCTGAAATGAGTCAATGTAATAATTAATCATATGAGTTTTAGTGGGTTTAGTTATGTTATATTGCATACTAGTACATAATATGTGCCAAGGTAAATTGCTTTTATCTATTTGAATTTTTTTTTTTTTTTTTTTGTAAATCAAATTCATTTATTGATATTACACTTAGTATTTCTTTCCAATTTGCAGAGTAATTTGGACTTACCAATCTAAGAGTATTTTAGATATTGATGCTTTTATATATGTTTCTATATCAGGAAAGTTTAATCCTCCCTATTTCCATGGTTTGATATGCTGCATTAAAGCTATTCTGTTTCTTTTGGGAAACCATAAAAATTTTATTAGGCAGGAATTTATTTATTTAAGTGTATTCCTTTCTTTTAACAGTTGTATTGCCAAGGCTATATATAGGATCTTGGGGAGTAAAACCAGTTTTATTAACTGTAGTCTGTCTTCAAATGTTAATATTATTTTTTTCTATTTTTCCACAAAAAATTTAATTGTATTGACGATATTATTGTTTTTTTTTTTGAGACAAATTCATTATTATCCTTGCATAACTCAATTCCTAGATATTTTAAGGTAGATTCTTGTTTCCCTATGATATGATCCCCCTTAGTCTGCAGTTCTTTTTTTTATTTAAAAATAAAAATTTTGATTTTGATTTATTGAAATGGAGTCCTGAAGTCATGTGAAATTTGTCAATTAATATATCTAATTCTTCTAATGCCTCTTTTGTGTTAGATAATGTTAGTAATATGTCATCAGCAAATAGCATTGCTTTAGAATTGTATTGTTCATAAACATCTATTCCTTTGATTTTTATATTGTTATAAATTGAATCTGCCAATATTTCAATAGCAGAGCAAATAGAATTGGTGACATAGGACATCCTTGTTTAGTGTCTTTTGTTATATGTATAGAGTCAGAGGTAAAGGACCTAACTTGATATACGCTAAATTATTTGTATACATATTCTTTAGGATATGAAAAAAGGATGGAGAAAATTCAAATAGCATTAGGAATTTGAATAAATAGTCCCAATTTATGGAATTAAAAGCTTTCTCTATATCTAAGCCAATTATGAGAGTTTCTTTATTTTATTTATTAACATAATCTATAAGAGAAATTAGCCATTGATACTGTCATGTGTGTGTCTATGATATATAAATCCAGTTTGATCATTATTTATTGTTTTGAATAGTGGTATTTTTATTCTGTTAATTAATATTGTCGTAAATATTTTATAGTCATTAGTTGATAATGATATAGGACTATATGAGGTACAGAGGTTTGGGAATTTGTTTTCCTTTAGGATTGGTGTGATTAAGGAATATCTCCAAGAGGGTGGTATTAAAGCTTGAGACTGAATTTCTAATAGAGTTTTATGGAAGAAGGATAGTATCTTTGAAGGAAAAAGTTTATATATTTCCATAATCATGCCATCTATACATAGAGCTTTATTATTTTTACCCTCTTTTATTCTATCTGCAATTTCTTTGTAGAATATGGGTGCTTGCAGATTTAGTTTTAATTTTTCTGGTATTTTTTATACTAGTACATTTTTCATCTAGATTGAATTGATTAATATGTATATTTTCTTTTTGGAAATGTTCCATATAGTGATTTCTATAGGAATCATGAATGTCACCTATATCCAAAACATTTTCCCTTTTTTTCATGGAAGATACTTTTAATGTCATTAGCTTTTGATTGCATTTTGATTCATGTGGATAAATTATGTATATATTTGGGAAAAGTGGCCAAGGTATTAATTTTTTAGTTTTTCTAAAGCTAAACTAGTTTTATGTGTTATAATTTTATTGTATTTATTGTTTAATACTTCAACTTTCTTTTTCATTTCCAATTGATTTTGATTTTGTCAGCTTTTACTGACAAAAGTTTGGATTGTCGATCTAATAAGTCAGAATCCCATTCTCTGTTTTTTTGTACCAAGTTAGGGTTTTACCATATATGCAAGCTTTTAATGAGTCCCATATCATTATTTTATTTATCTCTGTACTGTAATTAATATCTAAGAAGAACTGAAATTCAGATAATAACCAGGGCTTGAACTCATTAATTTTAGTTATATATGCTGGAATTCTGGAGTTAAAGATTAATGGTTTGCACCCATTTTGAAGTTTTAGTATCAATGGATTGTGGTGTGAAAAAGGGCAGTGAGAGATTGAGAAAGTAAGGATTTTAGAGTGTAAGTCATGGGCAGCAAATATTTTATCTATTCTAGTTTGGGTACCAAATCTGCGATCTTGATGGGAAAACAACAAATATTTATCTTCTTTAAATTTGAAAGTATCTACAAGATGAAATGATTCTACCCACTTGTTTAAAGTTTTGATACAGCAGATAAATGCAGCCGTCTTTTATTTGTAGTTTAAGAAATATCAAATATACAGTTTAAATCTCCTCCAAATATTAAGTTGCCTTTATAATTATTGGAAATGAAATCCAAGTGTTTTTTAACAGTTCTTGTTCCAATGCCGGGAGCCAGTATAGATTGGCTAGGGTCCATATTCTGTTATTATATTTAACTATTATTAATGCCATAAGGCCTTCTTTATCTTCATACTTATAAATGGTTTCTGGGTTAATCACATTTGCTTTCCATAAAATTATTACTCCTTTTGTCGTTGTCTTATAAGTGGATTGCACCAATATCATATATTCCTTAGGATTCCATTTGTAATTGTCATTTGTTTTGAAATTAGTTTCTTGAAAGAAGACAATTTGTGCTTTGTTCAATTTTAAATATTTCAGATTTGATCTCTTGATATGATTGTTTAAGCCATTGGTATTTAAAGATAATAAAGTTAATCCAATTTTAGCTTATTTAGACTATGTATTTTTTGTTTTATTGTGACTACTAAACATTTTCATCTAATAATTATAAAGTATATGTTTGAGCTTTTGAAGGAAAAGTATCAGTTTTATACTTTGAGTGTTTGCCAATAAAGTAATGTTTTGATCAAGCATGCTAAAAATGTTTTTGTGAAATAACAAATTTAAATTAATAAATGTTAACAAAACTAAGATCTGCACTAGCTATGGAATGAAAATCATTCCTAATCTGATGGTTAAACCTAAGTCCATCAGATTATCACTCATACCTTGACAATTCAGAAAATCTGAGCTCCGTAAATTTAATTATCATATGGAGAATATTTGTAATAGGACTAAGCAATATTTATATTATTTTGAACAGATATAGTACTACTGTAGATTAGACAGAATTTTAATACAATATAAATGTCTACTTATTGTATAAGCAATTAATATTTACATGAAAGCTAGATGACAAGCAATTCAATCATAGTAAAATAGGATGTATCATATATAAAACCTCAGTAAAAGATTATAGCACACAGTTATTTAACATATTCACCCTTATTGATGAAGTCTTTCAAAACTTATTACTTAATATAAATAGATGGTAATAATATTTATACATAATGTTTATAATACAATGTATTTTACTGGCTATATCAAAAGTTATATTTCATTGTTTGCCAGCATTTAAGTAATCACTTTGCTTGTTGCTAACTTACTTAAAGCATCAAGTTTGCTTTATGTGAACATTGATGAAAGTTAGTGCATTTTAATTATCAGTGCATCCCTCTTCCCCCCATTTCCTACACATAAGGATTTTCATATCTGTCATTTCTCATTATAAAATGACTGAAATTATAGGTTAAAAACAAAAAATTCACTTATTGTGATTAATGATTTTAAGTTCCCTTTCCATATTCATAAATTGCCATTTTATGGCATATACTGAAAGTTTTTAGATTTAAATGGCAACATTCTATTCTGTTTAATCAGCAAAGATTAAACTGAGTGATTATTGTCAATTTAATATTTGTTCAGAATGTGATTGTTACATTCTGTGACATTCCTAGTTCAGGCTTCCATTGTTTCCCTTGAACAACTTTATCAGTTTGAAGTCATATGCACATTTACTTATATGAGAAAATCATCATGGTTCCCCTTTATGTTCAATATAGTGTATGTCATTTATGACAAGTTAAAACAGTAGTGTTATTATAAACAAGCCCTTGTTATTAAACTGAGTATTTATTGTCAATTTAATACTATTTGTTCAGAATATGATTGTTACATTCTGTGACATATCAAGTTCAGGCTTCTATTGTTTCTCTTGAACAACGTTGTCAGTTTGATGTTATGTATAAACATTAGTTACCTTGGTAACCGCTTAAGTATTATATATGGTCAAGATGGGTTACAAAAACTACAATTGAAGTTAAAGGAATTACATGACTTGTGCATATTAACTTATATAAGAAAATCATCATGCTTCCACTTGATGTTCAGTGCAGTGTATGCTATGTATGACAAGTTAAAACAGTAGTGTTATTATACACAAGCCCATGTTATCAAATCCTGTCTTTACTATCTAAATTCTAAAGACTGCTTCATCTTATATGATGATTATATATTTTATGTCTAGATTTACTAAAATCATACATTGCATAACTATGGTGTGTTTTTTTTTTCTTTTTGGCTGTTGCTTAGTTATTTGAGATACCACAAGCTGTAATGCTTATTCTTATTATTAGCTCATTCCAAGCATAGTTATACAGTCCATAAACTTTAAATTATGAGACCCTTCTAGTCTATCTGTTATAAGTATATTCCATCCTTACATACACACATATCAGTACTTCAAGCATGGGCAACAATACCCATCCACTTTTGCCAGAATACTATTCACTAGTTCATGTGGTGTGTTTCCAGGCTGTTCTTAAAATATCCAAACCAATATTTGCCCTGTTCCATTTTACCAGCCTGCTCCATGCAGTGGCCACTCTAACCATTCGACACATCTTCCATTCCCACAGATATTTCCATGAAGAAAATCTGATGACTCTCTAGCACTTCCCAGCAACCCCAAAAACCCCTAGAATCATCTATCCCCATATGCCCAACACGTCCGAGCAAGCTCACATTCCAGACCACTGCAAAGGGTTCTGCACAAGACCAAGTGCTAATAACTCAGACTTCCACTCTTATGTAAGTCCTTAATGTGTTTGGATCAAAATACATTTTAAATATAAAATTGCGCTCATTATTTTATTTTATTTTTTTATCAAGAATCAACTTAATGAACTAAACAAAGTGTTGGGAGACCATTAGAATACAGTGTACATGTTGTTTAAAACAGCCCTTTTATTATATATATACATATATATATATATATATATATATATATATATATATATATATATATAATTTTTTTTTAAACCAAAACCATTGCCGAGAATCATCTCAGAGGCTCGTCAGAGCCATTAAGCATTATCATCACTCTGTCTCCATTACCATAGCAACCTGGGAGTGTCTGTTTCTGTTAGTGTGTGTGTGTGTGTGTGTGTGTGTGTGTGTGTGTGTGTGTGTGTGTGTGTGTGTGTGTGTGTGTGTGTGTACTACATACCAGAGGCTCACGATGCACCTGAAACAAAGCTTCACTTTACTGCAATTTCAAGCCTAAATTCCTTCCCTTTCAGGAAGGCAGCAGCTAGGAAAAGAACAGAGACCAAACAGATAAAAAAAAAGAAAGAAGAAAGATTAATTGAGTTAAGTGTTTTATGTTGTATATAATGTGAATTTTTACAAGCTTTAGTGTTTTACTCTGTAAAGGCTGTGGCCGAGGCGCTAGAGAAATAGAAGTGTGACTAATAGAACTGAGTTGAATAAACCTTTTGATACTGAAAGTAGAGCTGGGACTCACTATTTGTCTTTGTTGTTGTTGAAAAAAAAAGAACTCCCAACAAGCCGCCACAACAAGAGATAACACATTCTTCTAGACTTCACACCTCTCACTCAGCAGATGTATAAACAAACTATTCTCTGCTGAAATATCCCAAATCACAATTTTATCCAACCCCTTCCCCTGGATCCAGGCTAAAATATTAAATGTCTCTTCCTAATACACAAGCATCGGTAAATCTTGATCACAAGCAGCAACGCACAGCTTCCCAAAAATGAAAATGGCAACATACAACAGCTGCTAGACACATTTGCATCACCACCCACTATGTCAGGCTTAATCAAACTGCACTTGAAGCTACGATACCTGCTATAATTGATATTAACTATGTTTAGACAGAATAATAATGACATTTGTACTAGCTGCCAGACACAGCTGCATCCACGCACACCATATCAGGATTGATCAAAAAGCACTCATAGCTGTGATACCTGCCATAATTGATATTAACTATATTTAGACAGAAAAATGATGACATTTGCATTAAGAGCTTGCTACTATTATTCAACCAGGATATACATGACATTTCTAAATCATACTTTAACTGAAGAAGACATTAGTCTCCATGACAGCATTTTTTTTTCAAAACACTCTACTGTTACTGCTATTATATATGATGTTAATTTGTTACATTTGTGTCTGAACTCTAATGAATGGTACCTTGTTAAATTCATTAATTAATTACTTAAATTATTATAACTAAAACCAATGAAGAATTAACAAGATAAGTATTTACTGAGTTCAAGTAGGGGAATAGAAACTTCTATGTTTATATTATATGTTGCTTTGTTTGGCTTATATATAATGCAAGCAGTAACCAATCTTTACCTACCTTTGTTTGTGAAGAATTACTGGACCCTTTGATCATTCTGAATAAATCATTACTGTTTCTCAGTTGTTTAGGAAACCCTCCTTTTATTAAATAAAAACAGATGACAAGTGATGTACCATATCAGTTGATACTTTGAGAGATGTAGTTGTGAGTGTTTTTTTTTTTTTGGACAGCTATCTTGGAATCAGTTTTTTGTTTCTTCTTTCTTGCTTCAGTCCAATTATTTGTTTCTTTTATTCTTTGAAGAGTAGGGGGCATCCATTCCATTTCTTCTGGGATAGACACTATGTTGTTTTGATGAATATAGTAGCTTCTAAGACTAAGTCATTAAAGGTTCTCATCTCATTGGCAAAAGGTATTTTTATCTTGACTAGAAAGGCCAGCTGTGCTTTAATGTTGTTTTATTTCAACAGTTTTATTATTGGCCAGACTTTTTTCCTTTGTTCTAGTATTCTGGAAGAAAAATCATTGTCAAACCTTATCAGGCATTGATTGTATTTTAAAGGTGATTTTTTCTCCAAGCAGATTTTAATATTAGTTCCTTGTCCAGAAATAAAAGACATTTTATAACTATGGATCTAGGTGGAGTATTTGTTGAATTAGAAGCAGTTTTCCTCAGTGATCTATGTGCCCTTTCAATTCCAAATGAAAGTCTCTCTTTCAAGTCTAAAAATTCATGAATCCAGGTTGTTAAGAATGAAATAATGTTTTCTCCTTCAGTATTTTCAGGCAGACCAAAGATCTTTATGTTGTTTCCCCTTTCCCTGTTTTCTAAGTCATCTATTTTGTTAAGCAGCCATGTATTCTCTTTAAGCAGAAATTCTTTTTGGAATACTTCCTCTTTTTAGTCTCCCTTCAATATCATTTAGAGAAGTCTCTATATTTGTTATTTTTGTATGGTGTTGCTATAATTGTTCCTTAAGAGTATAAGTCTGTTTTTGAGAATTTAATTTGAGGTTTTCTAAGTCATTTTTAAAGCCATCCATCTTCAAAGATACTTCCTGTAAGGTTGATGTCATCAATTGCAGTTCTGTTTTCAAAGCAGCATCTGGATGAGAATTCCTTGAGTTGTTCATATTCAGTGACTCAAAATATCTCTAAGTTACTTGACAGGAAAATTTTTGTATATCTCCACCAAAATTGATATTTATGTAGCTTAGTAGGTTATCTATAGATTTCTGATGTTTTAAACTTGAAAATAATAAAATTTTCCTATATGATTATACTAGTTTATGGAGCTCTCAAAATTCACTGCTCTCAGTTGGCCATCTAGGCTCCACCCCCAACCTTTATAATTCTGATAAATATGTCTTAGATATGCAGCACAGATGCAAATGTGTACTTAATATGTGAAATAGGGTATTACTAGTATAGCACACACATACTCACAGTCTGTAAAACAATACTTATTACTTCACATTCAAAATATCTGGATATCTCAGGATTAAAACCCAGGAATCCAGCACACACACTACCTACCTTAACCCTTTGAGCCACAGAAGCTGCTTGATAGGCAGGGGATCATTCTTTAGTTAATCACCTGCATAAACATGCATTTTGCTATTTTCAGTTAACTAACACAGAAAATATGCATTCAAATTGTGCATTACTGTCCTGATACTATGTAGCATACTCACTGTGTGAAATGTTCATTCAGCATAGATTATTTAGTTTTATGGCAGTTACAAGCTGGCAGTGCTGTTTTGAGGGTTGGGGAACAAAAGTGCATGTTCTGCTATGATACACAGTAGTCTATCATTTAAACTAATGTTCTAATATGTCCCTTGAATGATGTACCAATAATCTTTTGCAGTAGGAGTAAATGATTATTCCATGCATGAGGCCTTCGAATACAACTGGTGACATGTTCGTGGAATGGGTGTCTGTAGTCCCATGTGAATGTAATGTCTGTCCAAATAGCCCAGTATACTTGCCTGCATAATGTACCCAGTCCATAGCTATAATGACATAACATAACAATTACTATACTACTGTGTAGGTTATGGACTTGCCTCACAAGTGCAGCAGTTGACACAACTGTAGTTCAGGGCTGACTCTGTCTGCTGCAAGCAGTACATGTATGATTTGGCTGGCATCAATTTTAATATCTATATGTGAGTAGGAATAGGAGTAAAGTGTCAATCCCTAGGTCCCTAGGTTGTCAGTGAATTTGCATTGTTTCTTAGCCAAAGCCATGACATACTGAGTATATCTACATCTGCTACAGGTACATCAGTGGGGGGTTCCTCCTCCAAGTCCTCCTGTGACTGTGACTGTGATGACCTAGACACTGGTGGGGGGCTGTGTATCTCTGCCTTTTGCTGATCTTGTTGCAGCTGTTTCCACAGAATCAGATTGTGTAGCATAGCACACACTGTGAACATATGCGCACATGTGTCTAGCGTATACTGCAAGGCTCCACCACACATATCAAGACACCAGAGCCGTGACTTCAGAAGACCAAACACACATTCTATGATGTTCCTATTTTGTGCGTGTGCTTCATTATAGCATTCTTCTGTGGGTGTGTGTGCATTTTTGATGCGTGTCATCATCCATGGTTCCAGGATGTAGCCAGCATCCCCCAGTAAATGGCCCTGTGAGATGTCCCCCCTAGCAAACATCTGGTACAGCTGTGATGTGTGCCAGATATGGGAGTCATGATAACTGCCAGGGTTGCCAGCACACACATTCAAGATAATTCCCTGGGCATTGCACATGACTTGGCAGTTGATGGAGTGGTATCACTTGTCGTTAACATAGATTCTACCCTGCTCACCAGGTGATGCCTTGATGTGTGAAATCTATGGCACCCAGTATTTCAGGGTAGTGTGCTACATGGTAGAAGTGTTGCATATTGCTGGCCCTCACCTCATGGTCAAGGGGGAATGATATGTGCTCACTGGCATGTGAGAACATAGCATCCAAAAATTTGTAAAGTATCATGGATGCAGATGCCTGTGACACCCTCATCATGACCCCAGTTGGTCTTTGAAAAGAACCTGTAGCTATTATTCTAAGGGCTACACATACCCTGATTTCTACTGGGATGGCTTCCCCTCTTTTAGCTCTGGCTCTGAGTTGAGGGTCACTGAGCTCTTGTAATATGTCCTTGTCCAGCCTGTAGCACTCTACAATCTCATGTAGCTCCTGGAAGGTTACCATGGGCCTGAACACTCTTCTCCTCCTCGGCCTAGGCCTATTGTCAGCAGCACCAACAGCATTGATGTCAGCCTCTAGCACATGCAGATGTACAATAGATGCAGCAACCCCTAACATTATCTCAGTTAAAATTTCCAAGTGTCTACTCTGGGTCTATATCAGAAAGATGAATGTTTACTTACCCAAACACCAAAATGTTGCCCCGTCTTCATCGAACCGTGAAAACATTGATTGTCTAGAAGTGCAAAAGCAGAAATGTCGAATCTTCATGGTTGGCCCTTCTGCGGTATAGCTCCATAAGGTAAGTGTGCGACAGTTACAGACCTTAGGGTTAGGGTGCGGGTTAAGGTAAGTACATAGATGGTAATGTATGTTAGATTTAGTGTAGGGATAGAAGTAGGGTTTAGTTAAGTGTATGTGTGTGGATTAGTTAGTTTGTTTGTGTAGATAGTATGTAGTATGTAGCAGGTGGTGGGGTGGGACAAGTAAGACAGTTCAACTTTTTGAATTTCATGGTTTAGGGCGTTCAGTGTATATGCGGTCCGTGGAATATGCATCGACATTTAGGTATTAGGGTAAGTAAACTTTCTTTACTACTACTACACTATCTTCTCTATGCAACAAAAGCAAGAGGAAATGCAGAGCAGTTTCGCTGAAAAGCTGTGTTAAACTTTAATAAACAAAATCAACTTACACTTACATAATGTAAGTGTAAGTTGATTTTGTTTATTAAAGTTTAACACAGCTTTTCAGCGAAACTGCTCTGTCTCCTCTTGCTTTTGTTGCATAGAGAAGATAGTGCAGTAGTAGTCAAGTTATTGCAATGTTGTCTGTGGTTCGATAAGTAAACTTTCTTCTTTATAATATAGACCCTCTACTCTAATTGTTCAGAGTACTGAAGGAAAATAAGAATGTAGGGTGTATGCATACTTTATACAGTTCTGCTGTAGGTGGACCATGAGGGATTGGTTAATTATGATGCAGTTCACCTGCCTAGGATGTAATTGACATGATTTAAAGGTCCTACTTTAGTGCACAATGTGGTGCATAGCACTGCATCATGCAGCATGGCTTATACAAAATGACATATTATTAATTAAATATATCTGGTTTTGATTGCTAGTTGCCTACATAATCATTGTGACTTGAGTGGTCTGTTTGCATGAACACACTAAGCTATGTGGTGTGCTGCAAAAACACATGCATTAAGCACTAAAAATTCCTAAAAGTGACAGGGCTCATCCCTGATGTCCTCCACATCCAGTGGGAATATCAACACTGTGTAGCAGCCTACATGGAGTGGATATGCGGACACTGTTGCTCCTTTTAGCGATTCAACAAATGTAACTCATTTGCATACACTTTTGTGCTGACAGCCTGGAAACTACACAATTCATAGCTGTGTAAGCTGGGTAACAGCACAAATGCACCGTTGTATGGACCCAAAGCAAGGTCCTACAATACATTTGTGTAATCTACATTATAAATGCTGTTTTACAAATTTTTTTTATTTTTCTGTTAAGCACATTTGTTCAACACAGTACATAGTGCAAACATGCAAAAATTATTTAAAAAACATTATTATTAATTTTACATATCCCCTTCCTTTTACAAACATCCACAATGTATGTTAGTACATGTATGTATGTGGTCTTCTATTTTCAGGGAAGTTATGTCCATATTTGTGGACTTTTACATCCCCTTCTGTCCATATAGAGTCCTGTACATGGAAAATTTCTGCATACAGTACTAATATTGACATGGAGTCTACTTGGATGCCTTTTGTCTTGTTGGATCACTCCATCTGCTTCATTTGCATAAGATTCACCTGCTTTAGCAGAAATTTGCATTGCACTGAAGTTTCCCTCTTTGTTTGTGCTTGCCCACATCTAAATGACATTTACTGAATCTAAAAATGTTCACCCTTGTGTATGCATCTCGCTGCATTGCTTACAAAAAATGTGTAGGCTTTACTGAATTCCCCCCCTTAATGGTGCCTGGTACTCCTTTAACCTGTTCTAGTAAACTATGAATTAGCTGTTTCTGGACTGCTTTGTTTTCCATCTCCTGATATAATTTGTCATGCACTATCTGATAAGCCATTTTAAAATGCTCTGCTTGCTCTTCAATCTATCTGATATAGTTATATTAAAATTATCCAATAACTTGGTTGTTAATGGTTGTCCCTGTGAATACACCAGCAAAACTGAACTCATTTTCTGAATAGGTGTAAAAACATTTAATTGTTTTGTCAGTATATATGTGTAACCCATTCTTTGAAGGCCACCATGTTGTAGAAAATTCCCTTTTTACCATTCCAGTGTGGGATTACCTGCACAGACTGTTGATATAAATCAGTTAATATATTTACTAAATTTACATCTTCTGATGTAATGTGTGGTGTACTTCTAAGTTATATCTGCATTTCCTGTATTTGTTGCAGTAACTTTGCATTTGTTCTTTTGCAAGTCTCTTTATCCATAACTGCCTTCATCCTAAACCTTCTCTCCATCCTAATGCCATCATCTACCATTTTTAATTGTGCTTTTATGGCAGTGCTTTCATCCTCACCTTCCTGTATTCTTTCCTGCAAAGACTGTAATGTGATTTGCGAAGTTGATGGAAGAAAATGTGTAGCTTCAATGTACTGCCTAAACTCTGGGTTCCTATCGTGAAATCAAATGTTAAGAACACCGAATGCCAGAAGGCCAAACTTGGTAGTTTGAAAGGTGAGAATGTCGAAGCCACGGCAAACCTGAATTCTTTCCCAGGGAAAGAATTTGGTTGGACATTTCTGTGGCTTCCGCATTTTCGGACCTAATCAAGGTAAGTGTATGAATGGGTAGTGACGGACTTTAGGGTTAGGGCGCAGGTCAGGTAAGTGTGCAGTAAGTGTGCGATAGTGATGGACTTTAGGGTTAGGGTGCGGGTCAGGTAAGTGTGTGGTAGTGACGGACTTTAGAGTTAGGGCTGGGTTAAGGATAGTGCATAGATAGTGGTGTATGTTAAGTTTAGTGTAGGTTTTGAAGGTGTTTGGTGTGATTGTGTTATGTGTGTGTTTTTTGGAACAGCAAATTTTTTCCCTGGGAAAAAATTTGCTGTTTTGAAGTTTCAATGTTATCCGAATTCGATCTTCCAAGTTCAAACTTATGGTGTTTGACATTTTGGAAGTTCAATTTCGTGATATAGACCCAAAACTCTGCATCATATTTCTGCAATTTTTCCTTAAAGCTTTGTGTCACCTTATTTGACTTTGCTACTATGTCACCCATTTTCCCTTCAGCTTTATCTGCCTCTGACCATTCCAAACAATACTGTTCAAATAAAGGAGATAGAATTGTAGCCTAAAAATCCTTATATTGTGTGTTATATTCCTGAATATCTCTCAGGGTTTAGTTACTGGCATCACTAAACCTGCAGTATCTGGTTGTGTTTTTGGTAACTGCATGTTACCCTGACATTTCTGATATATCAACACATTCCTGGCAGTAAAGCATAGTGGTACTATTACAGTTTACAGCTGTATGTAGTGATTATGATTTTTGTACATACTGAACTAAACGTACCACGATCTTAGCAAGACATGGAAAATCAACTTTACTATGTTTAAAAAAATGTACATTTTACTCAATTTATATCATACCAGTTCATTAAAAAATCCCATACATCTGTATAACTTAACATCTATACTGACTACATGTGGGCATTTTATGCTTAAGTCTCTAATTGTATCTATGTTGTAACAGAGAAAGACTTACCATGAGCTATTAACAGTCACCATGTGAACTAGCTGGAAACCGGAAAATCCCACAAAAATCTTTGTCCATCAGATATTTCAGTGACTGCTGAAGAGTAGTTGCTTCAAATGACATCTCGTTCACCCTTTTCATCTAGAAGAAGCACAAACTGGCACTATTTCAATTAGAAATATATTGAACTGGATGTTGATATCAATGTTTAAAATTGTATGGGTATTTTAAAGATTTACTGTTAACTTCAAAACTCTGTGAGTGCAAATTTCGAAATTGGTCTGGCTCACCACCGTTAAAGTAACAAGTGTAGACCATAAACAGATTTACACCATCTAGTTTCAAGCCGATATATTTATTTCAGTTAAACCACAATAAGCATTAATCTACTCACTGTCGAGACTTAACTGTCTTTTACAACATAAATGCATCAGAGTCTCTTATTGTAAAGCTATTGTTGGGCCATATTCTTGCCCAAATGCCCAACTGGCAACCCGCCTTCTGTCTCCTGCTTCGGACAAAGATGTTTCCTCAGAAAATCTCTCCCCTCCTTCAGTCAGTCTATTCACTTATTTATAGACCAGTGTCCAAATTTGAGAACTCTCGCAGCAGCACTATGCTGCCCATGAAGAAAAGTGTAGAAAAGTGTAGAGCAATGCAGAACAGTCTGGAAAGGTAAACCTATATTGTCCACATTCTGGAACTCTAGCAGCAACACTATGCTACCCATAAAGAAAAGTGCAGAAAAGTGTAGAGCAGTGTAAAAGAGTCTGGAAAGGTAAATCTAAGGATGCCAGTAATCTATACCACTGTGCCCAACATGCATTATACTAACACTTTACATTATATATATATATATATATATATATATATATATATATATATATATATATATGCACACACACACACACACACACACACAATATATATATATATATATATATATATATATATATATATATATATATATGGGTCCACTTTGTAATTTTGAAATACTGAAATCTCAAATTTCAGTATTTCGAAATCACAAAGTCGAATACTCACATTTCCGAAACCAACAGAAGCGCGAAATTCAAAATACAGAAGCATAGATATTTTTAATTTCTGCTTCCGGTGGTACGGAATGTGGATGTTTGGGCTTAATTTTGGTAAGTATGTGTGTGTAAGTAGGTTGGTTAGGGGTTTAGTGTGTGTAAGTGTGTGTTATGACTGCTATGTATGTGTTTGAGAGACTGTAAGATGTGTGTGTGTGTTTCGTTTGTGTTACTGTTTGTGCGATCTCGGAGCTAGAATATATAAGTAGGGGTGTGTGGGGGGCACAGCCCCCCACATGGGGGGTGCAGGGGGGGCTTGCCCCCTACTTATATGTAGTTTAGATTACTTTGTTTGATTGTGGGGGGGAGTTTTGTATATGTTTATGTGTGTACTGTATGTGTAGCATGAGTACGGGATTTTGAATTTCACGGTTGTGTGTTTACGAGTGTCTGAGTTGTGGTTGGGTTTTCAGCTTTGTGATTTCGGAATGCTGAAATTCGAGATTTCAGCATTTTGAAATTACAAAGTGGACCCATATTTATATATATATATATATATATATATATATATATATATATATATATATATATATATATATATATATATTATTTTTTTATTAACATATATATATATATATATATATATATATATATATATATATATATATATATATATATATATATATATATATATATATATATATATATATATATATATATATATATGTGTGTGTGTGTGTGTTATAGTGTTTATACTAACACGTTACTTAATCAATTTGCATAAATAAAACAGTTCACTCTAACTTTAGCCCCTTCTTGTGGTATGTTATCATCATTAATTAATTCATATAAATGCACAAAGTCTAAACAACAAAGTACACCAATTTCAAGCTTGGTTAAGACATAACCAACCAGATATCTTAGCCATCTCCAAAACCTAACTCAAGCCCTTTATCTCCAACTCTGAAATTCTGCCCCCAGGATTTCATTGTCTCAGAAATGGCCGACTAAATAAAAAAGGTGGAGGCACTGCCCTAGTCTACTCCAGCCTTCTTACCTTAATTCCCCTCCAAATTCCAATTCCTCAATTCCAGAACAACTGAACTAACTCCTGGAATTCTAAAACTAAATAAACATAAAAATATCTGTATCATTGCCCTATATATCTCACCTGGTAACAATATCTGTACACTAGAAAATATTCTCCTATGGGCCTTTACTGAAATTAACTATGAAACTTATATCCTTGGTGATGTGAATATTGACTGAAATAAAACCAATTGCTCCTCTCCATCCCTATCCATTAACCTCTATAACTTCACTCAAATAATCCTCTCCATCACTTGATCTAACAAAATAAACCCTCATGGATCCACTATAGATTGGATCCTAGTCTCACATTCAAATAAAATAACCAATTCTGGCACAATTCCTGATACCTTTAGCGACCACCTCCCAGCCTTTATGCATTGCTCAACTAGTTCCTCCCCACACCTGCATCAATACATTTAAACTCGTATCCTCAGTAGCTTCATCCCAACTAATTTCTCAGATAATTTCAAACAAATGAACTGGCAAATTCTAAACATCCTTCCTCTTGACAAGGCTATAGAATACTTCAACTCTGTCTTCCTTGATACTTTAAACTCACTAGCCCCACTAGGAAACAAAAGGATAAAAACTAAAACTGCTCCTTTTCTATCCAAAGAGACAAAACAGATTATGCACCACAGAGACAACCTATGGAAGCTTTACCAAAACAATAAACTGGCCAGTACCTTGCTCCAATATAAACAACTCCACAACCATGCAAAACGACTAATCACCAAAGACAAAAAATCCTACTGTATCAAACTTCAGTCCAATAACAATAAAAACCCTAAGAAATTCTGGAACTCAATAAACTCACTCCTCAATCCAGGATCCAAGAATAATCCCTGTCCTGAACCAAGTAAATCCAACCTCGAACTAGGCTCTGAATTTAACTCATTTTTCATAGAAACTATTACTACCCACACCAAGACATTTCCCAGTAATAACCCAACTGCTCTACACTCTCCCCCTTCTAACTCACCTCATCTGTTTGAACCCATCTCCACTAACTTTATAAAAAACTTTTGTCCAAACTTAAACCTAGCTCTAACGCTCCCAACAATATTCCCTCTTCCTTCCTAAAATGTGCTGCTGATGGCATTGCTCTCCCAATCAGCATCATTATTAACTGATCCATAAAAGAATCATATGTCCCCAAACTCTGGCGCTCAGTTTATATTCTTCCTCTTCATATAGGAGGCAAAAATACCAGCATCTCAAACTTTCGCCCCATTGCTTTGCTCTCACCAATTTCCAAAATCCTAGAAAAATGCATCCACCTCCAACTTATGCATTTCCTGACCCAAAACAATCTTTTCACTCCTACCCAGCATGGTTTCTGTCCAGGCCATAGCACAATAACCACTATACTCTCTTTCCTAGAAACTGTCAATCAAGCCCGATATCCAGGACACTTAGTTTCTACTGTTTTACTCGATCTGTCTAAAGCCTTTGATACTGTTTCCCACAAGCACCTTCTCTGTCATCTCTCAAACCTTAATCTCTCACATAATGCTTTATCCTGGTTCTCCAGCTATCTATCAGACAGGTCACAGGCAGTCAAATGGAAGAACTCCATCTCTTCCTTCCTACCTACCCCAACTGGTGTACCACAGGGATCCATCCTTGGGCCAATGCTTTTTAACATCTTCATCAATAACTTTCACACTGCTATTCCTGATGCTAAAATCATTCAATATGCAGACAATTCAACCTTAGTCTGCTCTGCCTCAAACTTATCTGAATTGCTGACTAAAACCCAATCTGCCTTCTCAACAACTGAAAACTGGATCCGACAAAACCACCTCTCTCTCAATGCAAATAAATCAAAGATTCTACTATTCCCTCCCACAAAGACCCTCTCCTACAATAAAAACAACTTCAAAGTTTATAGTCAAACCACAAATATTCTAGCACTTCATACAACTTCAAAACCTTTCATAAGTCATAACAATGACAAAAAAGAGTAATAACCACCTTAATTCCATGTAAATGTGTCAATAAACAAATCCAATGGCAAGCAATGCGGCTGAAAATAAAACTTAAACCTGCAAACTGGTTTCACCAAATGGCATCATCACTGCATAACAAGAAGTTACAACCAAGTGAATTTAAAGTTAAAACATTTTAAAGGGACAAATACTTTTTATAAATATGTAGGCATATCAAACAGCCCAATGTACAAATATAATATATTAAATCATTTACTCTTAAATCAAGCCATTTAAGCTAGATAGTCAATTCAGCTATAGCAATATGAGGCGACAAAATTCTTTAGGGAGCAAGTTACATAGACATGATAGAATACCTTTTATTGGACCAACAAAAGTTTTGCAGTTACTCAAACTTTGGAGATGCTGTGAGCCCGTTGTCAGGTATTATTAAGTTATCGATGTTAAGTATACTGCTTAAAACTCCACTTATGCCTAGAATAAGAATACATCATTTATTAACAACTGGTTAAAAAAATACATTTTGTAAAATGCTAGTGTGGACAAAATGCAGCCAAGACTACAGAGACAGTGAGTGTGTGTGCGTGTGTTTGTCTGCGTGTGTGCGTGTGTGTGCAGGTGTGCGCAGGTGTGTGCGCGTGTGTGCGCGTGTGTGCGTGCGTGTGTGTGTGTGTGTGTGTGTGTGTGTGCGCGTGAGGCGGAGGAGTGAAAGACTGAAACTGTAGAACAGGGTCACAACATGCTATAAAAATCAATGTTTAGAATGTTACATTAGAGTTGAGTCTTCATTTAGAATAGAAAATAATACCCAGAGAGACTGCATTTTGCATTTAAAGAGACAATATATTTCAAAACAATAGATGGGTCAGGAGTTAAGTTAAATCCAGAGAAAGAAAACAAGAAGTTATCATTTGTAGGCTGTTTGTCTGTCTAAACAAGCAATCTTTGCTGGAATTGTGCTTTAATTAACAGAAAAATATGAATTAGCAATAATATCCAGTTAACAATAAAAAGAAAAGCAGGAACTAGTAAGAGAATACGATATAGGGTTAAAGTGTATGGATCCTGTATGCAGTTAATACACTACACAGGCTTTGGCTTAGCTGACTGAGAGAAAGACAGAAAAAAGGAGAGAGACAGAGAGAAAGAAAATGGCGTTCTATCAGCCTAAGGACTTGGTGAACAGCAGAACTGGATAAAGTTTTCTTTTTACTGCTAAACCTGTTTGAACATTAAGGCCTTACTGCCTGCTCAGTTTATGTCTACTTCTGGTCTGACTAGAATATTACCTTATGTGACAGTAACTATTCTACTGTCATGAATAAAACACAAACGTTAAATGTCTTCGTAGCTCAAACTGCATTTTTTGCACATTAGATTTTTCAATATTGCTTTTTTTTCCAGCCAGTTGAAGAGAAATTATGTACTCCCCTGTCTAGGCTAAAGTGGATATTTAAAGTTTGTTTCTAACATCAGTAACTTAATAGCTCATGATGATGGGCTCATGCCAGCTTGAAAGCTCAAATAAATGCAAAACCTATGTTGATTCAGTAAATGATATTACATGTCCCTTTGTCTTTGTGCTTTTTGTTAGAGGACCAACATGGCCTTTTTTTATTTATTTATTTTTTTTGTATGCATAAAGTGATAATTTAATAAAACTGTTTAAAAATGATTAACCAAATGAAATACCTAGGAAGTAAAGGGTGACCGGGAAAAATAAAACTCATCACAACTGGAACACTCTTCACAGATTCACATGGTCAGAGCTTGCTCTTTGAACATTTTCAGAGTTTATAAATCTATGAACATTTAACTTTGTGAGAAATTCTCAGGTTCATGTTTATTTTTCATGTAAGAAAACAGATGACCACTAGGTGGAAGCACATGAATAGACAATAGCAAATAGCAGTACTAAACTACCTATGTCATATGTATAACAAACAAAATAAGAAAATAAATAAGTAACAATGTCATATGTATAACAAACAAAATAACAAAATAAATAAGTAACAAGTATTCCAGTGCTCTTCAAACTTTTGGAAGGTAAAATTAGACAAGAAAAATGGGTTACCTAATTTTTTTATTTTTTTGACTCTACTAATGCCAGAATAACTGTAGAAAGCATGAAGTTGTGTGGAATTCTGGGGCATAAACTATGAAATGAAAGAATTGTTTGTATACATATTAATTAAACAAGAAGGAATGTGGATATCATATTTTTCTTTCACTTACAGCTAGAAGAAGAGTAAACTAAGATAGGCGTGTTGTGGAATTATGGGCAGAGTCAGGGACATATTCAGTTCTTTTGCACTAGCAGGGTGTGGTGAGATGTAAGGAAAGGGCTAATACTGTTCACGGACAACTGTACACGAGGATATCTGAAACCACTCGATGCTATTCCTCTGTGCCACTCACTGTGAGGTATGTATGAAAATTCGCACATACCTCAGAAGCTGAAGGACTAAAGCTGCTGCTGTGATTCAATTATAGCTACAACAATTTACCATTATTAGACAGTTAGAAAAGCACACTGCCAGAGAAGGAGAACATTAATTCAGTTACATTCCCAGCCAGGGTAGCGCAGGAAGCCATGTGCAGAGAGATTCAGATGAACCTGTCAAAGAGCATATCTTCAGAAATAAGGACTTACACATAAACACTGGGTAAAACAGTGCTCCTTATCCCAAATTAACATTTCATTTATGTGTTGCTGTCATGAAATCATTCATGCAAAGCATTATTACATGTCCGAGTGTCTGACTTTATACTTGCCATGTCACAAGTTCCAGCCATCAGTAAAAACTCAGTAGTTATTGTTCACAAATTAATATCTATTGGTTTTGTATTCTGGACATGAGTTCAGAATAGTAAGTGGCACTGACATGTTAAATAATTTTCAGTATGAATATATATATGGAATGTGCTTAAGGAAGGACATATACACTGAAGTATAGAATCCTTATATTCTTACCAGTAGAATGTATTTTATATTTCAGCTATGCTATTGCCATTTTTACAGCTTACATCCATCTACATCTGACTATCAAACTCCATGTTCTGTAGTGGCATGCTATTCGTTTAATTATAAATAGCACCTGTTAACCCATACTTTTCTCCCTTAGTCTAATGCTCACATGCACTTTACTTTCTGTCTACCATTGTAGAAACTGTAAATAAATTCTATAAGTTCATTCTTTATATCTATAGAAATACTGTAATGATTATTAGTATGAAAACTGTTTGTACTTATTTCTCCCTAGGTTGTCAAACGAAAATAAATAAATAATAAATAAATTGTTTCATACACCATGACTCCTGTACTGTAGCATCATAATGACTTACCATTTATCCTTGCTGTGTGCTCTAACACATATGCTATGAGGCCACATTCAGTGTACTGCATAAGCCAAGGGTGCACAATGCTAATAGTGCACCAGGCCTATTGTTATATTTGGGTCTGTGTTCATGGCTCCATATGAGTTACTGCTGACATACAGTACACCAGGCCTAATAATATATTTGGTTCTGTGTTCAGGGCACCATATAAGTTATTGGTACCCAGTGCTGACATACAGTGCACCAGGCCTATTGATAAACGTGGACCGTGTTCAGGACACCATATAAATTAATGGTACTCAGTGCTGACATACAGAGCACCAGGCCTCTTCAAAACTACTGGGTATCCATTCAGGACACCATAGAAGTCAGTAGTGCATATTTATTTTATTTATTTATTTTACATTTGTTTACCGGGATAGTTCGACTGGATACATGTCCATTTTCAGCGGAGGCCCAGGGAGAAAAGCTCCACATAGTCAAACAAAGAAAAGGTTACACAAGAAGTTAGAAAACAATTAGAATATATAAAAAAGTGGTAATATACCTTATGTACACTGGATTAGTAGTGTTCTCTTTTAGGGACTCACAGTTCTCATGGACAGACATACAAAGGTTACACAAGAAGTTAGAAAACAATTAGAATATATAAAAACAAAGTGGTAATATATCTTATGTACATTGGTTTAGTAATGTTCCCTAGTAGGGACTCACAGTTCTCCTGGACAGACACAATTACAAGTAAGATTGTAACTCACAGTTCTCATGGCCAGATGCAATTACAAGTAAGATTGGATACATAGCATGGTGATGTAGTTAGATGTTATGATTATTACTGATTATGCTATGACAATTACTGATTATGCTATTGTTTTATAACTTAAGCCGGGTTGGTACATGGGCATAGCCAGTTCAATTTGAGATACTGTTTGAGGTTTTTTTTTAAGAGACTTTTAGAGGATTGTAGGGTTATATAGTTTGGCAAGGCATTCCAGGTTTTGCCAACAAAGTTGGTGAACAGGGATTCACCAGCTGAGTTATTAGCTTTGTGGGTTTGGACCAACAATTTGTCAGCTGACCGTAGGGATCTCAGGCTGCTATATGGCTTAATAATATTTATTAGAGAGGGGGTATCTTTAGGGTGGGACAGAACTTTGTGCGCTATTAAGAGTTGATTGCATTGAATTAAGTGGGGCAGTTCTAGCCATTCTAGTTGTTTCAGGTTCTGGCAGTTATGGGTTCTATAGATGGAGCCAGTGGGGAATCTGGAAATATGATTGTAGGTATGGGACAGCTTACTTAGATCACTTTTATTGAGGTTTGAGAGTACAGGTGAGGCACATAAAAGAGTAGAGAGTAGGTGTTGTCAGGCGATTTCAGTCCTAGCCGCTGGGGTTAAGAGTGTCTTGTTTCTATACAGTAATCCAAACTTCTTATTGATGGTCTGTACAGTTTTGTTGACCTGTAGGTCAAATTTGAGATCATTGTCTGTGATAACCCCTAGAAGTTTAGTGTGTTGATCTGTGGAGATAGTGGTGCCATTGCTAGATGTGACAGAGAATGAAAGTGTAGCAGATCTACTAGTTCGAGTGAAGAGTAGAAGTTTAGTTTTATTGGGGTTCAGTAGTAGGAGTTGGTTGGCGAGCCAGTTCTCAATAGTGTTAAATGTATTTTGGGTTAAGATTTGTATTTCGGATGGGGAGATGGCTGAACAGATAAGAGTGGAATCATCTGCATATTGAATACAGGTAGCTTTATGGATAGCATTGTGAAGATTATTTATAAAAATAGAGAAGAGAGTGGGCCTAGTATGGAGCCTTGAGGGACACCAAGTGTGAGAGGTAGCTGACTGGAGAGCTTGCCCTGCCATAGTACCGCCTGTTGTCTACCGGTTAGATAGGACTGGAACCACTGGATAGTGTGCGTGTTGAGGAAAATGGATTTTAGAGAATGAATGAGAAGTTCATGGTTGACCATGTCAAAGGCTTTTGATAGGTCAAGGAAGAGGGCGGAGGTTAGCCTATTGTAATTTCTGTTATTGCTTATGGCATTAGTAAAGGAAAGGAGGGCTAACGTGGTGCTGTGGCATGTCTTGAAGCCAGGCTGGGAAGTTGGATAGTAAGTTATTCTGTCTAAGGTATTGCATTAGTTGCTTGTGTACACATTTCTCCATTATTTTGGCTAGTGGGGAAAGAATGGCAATGGGTCTATAGTTGGATATGTCTGAGGAGCTGCCACCTTTATGGAGTGGGATGACGTGGGATATTTTCCGAGGGAGGGGATAGCATTTTCAGACAAGGTTCTGTTGATAAGGATAGATATGGGATATGCAATGGCATCTGCAGCTATTTGTAGGTGCTTTGCAGGGAGGAGGTCAGCAGCGAGGGTGATAGGGTTTCGTTTTTTAGGAGAATTTTGATAAAACTAGTGGATATTGGTTGGAGGCTAAATTCAGGTGATTTGTGGATAAATTAGGTGTGTGGTTTAAGTTTGTGGAGGTTAGGTGATTTGCTGGGGATTGGATTGTTTCAGTGAAAAGTTATTATAAGCGGTAGCTATGGTCTCTGCGGAACTATGGGTATGGTTAGCCGGGGTTGGGGTGGTAGAATGTCCTGGATGAAGTAGTTGATTTAAGCCTGCCCAGAACTTTTTGTGGTTGTTTTGGTGTTTTTGTAGGAGATTATGGTAGAAGCTTTATTTATCCAGTAAAATAGATTTTTTTGTGTCATTCCTGAGTTGACAATATTTTAGATGGTCAAGTTGGGCTTTGTTGTTTTCCAGCTGGCCCAGGCTCTGTTTCTAGCTTTGATTTTAGATTTGGTCTCTTTTGTGAGCCATGGTGCTGTGTTTGATCTAGATTTTATTGTACGGGCTGGAGCACGGGAATCAAGGATACTTAGGAATTTAGTGTTAAAGTGAGCTGCAGCCTCTTCTAATGGTAGATTATTTAGTTTTGACCAGTCAACTGTTTGTAGTTCATTTAGGAATATTGCAGTGTCAAGTCTTTTTCTGTTTCTCACTGTTTTATATTTGGTCTGGTGAGGGTTTTCTACCTTATGTTTTACGATATAGGTTAGAAAATGGTCACTAAGGTTATCAGGGAGAATGCCAGCAGTATACAGTTGGGTTGGTTGTTAACAATAATCCAGTCCAGGATACTTTCCCTGTTGGTCGGTTTGTTTATCCTAGTGGGAGAAGTTGTGGTCTGTTTAAACCCAGGTAAGTTTATAATAGTCAGGGGGGGGGTTCAGAGGAACAGGGGTGCCAGTCGGTGTTAAAGTCACCAAAAACTATGGTTTCTTGGGGATAAGTAGTGAATAACTCGTACAGGATATCCTCTAGGGTATTTAAGTTGTTGCTTGGTGGGATGTATCCACAGCCGATGTTTAAACATTTGTACTGGTTAATCTGTAATTTGGTTATGAGGAGTTTATTGTTGAATTGGGGTGGTTGAGTGGTGTCTCTATTAACAGTTAGAATGTTTTTGTAAAGGACTGCTATCCCACCTCTTTTCTTAGTAGCATGGTCTAACTGGTGTATATTATATCCTGGAGGTAGTATCTCATTGTCGGTACTACTAGGTTTTATCCAGGTTTCCGTAAGACACATAATGTCTGGGGAGTGGGTTGCTAGGTGGGCGTGTAGGTTGGGAATCTTATTGTTAATACTTCTAATATTTAGGTGAAATGCTAGGAGGGAAATAGTGGGAGTAAAAAGGGGTAGCTTGACTGTGGGGTTGTGGTAGGGGAGTGGAGGTGTGGGTGGGCCAGGGTTGGGATGAATATCCCTGTGTGTTATAAGGTTATAGTGACAGGATAGTCTAATCTTTAGGAGTTTGTTTATTAGTTTTATATAGTCTTTGTCTTTAGGATTGTGCTTTGTGGTTTTACAGGGGTGATATATTATTGAGGGTTGTATATTTGGTTTGCTGGGGATGGCACAGCATTTGGTGTTATGTGTGTAGTCATGGGTGTCTGTTTGACCTTGTGGGTAGTGAATACCATGGTCAAGTATTTGTTTGTAGGCAGTAAAATGGTAAAATAGAAACAATATAGGCATTAGGGTAATTAGTATTTTTTTACTTGTTTGCATTTTGTTAGGGGGGTGGGCCAAATTTGATGGTTGATTGTGCAAACAGAGTGTGGAAGAATGGAAGAGAAGAAAAATGGGTGTGGGGGAGGGCTGTTGAATGATTGGATCTTAGTATGAGGGGAGTGGCTGAGCATAGTTTAAATGTAGGAGTCGTGGGGGCGGGTGGGAATTGAGGGCAGGGAGGGGAGCAGAGTGAGCCCGAGCGCAGCGAGCAGAGTGGGGCTAACACTGACTCCAAGTATTTCCCTGGGCTTATGGTATGTTAAGGTAACGTTTTGGCTGTATTTAGATTTGTTTCTTTTTACACCAAATTTTTAGGCTATTTTTAATCTATAGGTTATACACTTGCAGGATAAATTAATAGCTGCAGGGTTGGGAGGGTGGCCTAATGGTTAAGGTGTTTGCCTTACAAACACAAGGTGCAGGGTTTGAGTCTCACAAGGGATAATTGGCTAGGCTTAAAATGGCTTGCAAGGGCAGTTAGCTTAGTACTATTCTATGAATGAATAATTTTCTGGGCTATGTGAGGGAGTGCAGGGTGCATAGTACTGCTGTACAGTGCACCAGGCCATATGTGTGTGTGTGTGTGTGTGTGTGTGTGTGTTTATATATATATATATATATATATATATAGAGAGAGAGAGAGAGAGAGACAGAGAGAGATACATACATGTATATCATTGGGGGCTGTGTTCAGCGTAATATGTAAATAAGAGTAGCTCACATGACTATCAACTTCTTTGTTCAAGAATCCTGGAGAAAGTCAATAAATAATGGGAACAAAGTTCCACAAATCAGGGGAAATTTAAAACATTACACTCATTTTCTTAAAAAAAGTTAATATAACAATAAGTGTTGTATCAACATGCATTTTCTAAACAATAAAAGGTATGAATTAATATCTAACATTACTAACTGACTGAAATCTTCTATGATTTGCCAGAAAAGTGAAAAGTTTTATGAGTGACAAGGCAAAAATACAAGGTAAAATCAGAGATGTCTTACAAAATCAGTGACAGTTGAAAGCTATGGTTTTATTTTTAATTTGTGCCTAACAGCAAACATTCCCTTTTGCTGGCATGGTCACTCACTCCAGGGATCTGATCCTAGCCTCTGACATGAACAGGTCATGCTGGAGAGAGATAGATACATCTCCAAGAGACGGACACTTCTCTGGAACAAACTTCCAATTCACATGAAACAGAGCCCCTCCCTGACCTTCTTCAAACATAACCTGGATCAATGAATTGGTGACTGCAAATTCAGTCCTGGAGTGGTACCCATTCCCACCCTGGAGAGAGAAGGTTGTTATTAACTACCATAGACCATACCTCTGCAAACATCACTCACCTAACCACCAAACTGGGGCAACTTGGGATAAATATGGCTGGACTTGTAAGGGTTCTATGGCCATTAGACTTGTAACCTTACATGAATATATGATCCAGCGCTGAGCATTTTTCATGTATGGAATTCCAGTTAGTGTTAAAAATGAGTTTTTCATCTGGACTACTTTTTAAAATAACCCAGCATTTAGGCATACTTCCCCAAAATGAATAAGATGACTACACTTTATTGCTCATCTTTCTGCTATTTCTGGTAGGTGGAACTAATGCTTTAAATGAGGCAGAACAGTTGGACTATGCAGACATTTCTCATTGGTTATTTGCATCATGTGATGTGTCTGAGGCAGCCTGGGAAAAAATTTAAAAATGCAAGAGTTTTTGTGGATGAATAGATCAAATGTCAGCACATGAAAAAAAAAAAGATGAATAGAGCAAAATGTCAGCATAAGTAAAAACTTTCTTTTTATTAAATGTTTCTTTAATCTGTATCAGTCACAACAGTATACTCTGCTGATCAGCCTCTACCTGCCAAATATTGGATATGATTTGTGTTTTCATTTATACAATTGAGATGAGTTAATATTTGTGTATTTATGTGTGTATGTGTTTGTGTGCATGTAAGTGAAAGTGTGCATGCATGCATTCTGTAAAGGAGCATCATCCCATCTAAGACTGCCATTCTATGCTTAAAGCCCGTTACTTGCTGGGATTGGGTCCATCTTCTGTGTGACAAATCAAGTAAGAGACAGAATAACTGAATGAATGAAATACCTCTGACATCAGAACTTGTCCCTAACCCATAATGTAGCCCTCCAAACAAAAAATGAAAATCATTTAGAAGAGCTTAGTTTACAGTTGGGTAATCCGTATTATAGTGGATCCACACCAAACTACAACTGAATGACCTAGTTATCCGGATACAAATTAACAGGATAAGATACTTCTTTCAAAAGTAAACAGGGGCTCAGTCTGTTTCTTTACCTGGAATTGTGCTTTCCATATATATTTTTGGTACTTACGTATTATCGCAACCAGATTTTCGCGGTTGCGAAATTTGCATGCTGGAGTGAAACTGAGTGCGGGAAACCCAATGAAATGTTATTTGACAGCCTTACTAAAGAAATGTAATTTTGGATTACATTCAGGAAGACAAACAAATGTGCAGTTCTTCTTCCGATTTTGTGTGCATTACACACGCATGCTTCAAACTGTCAGGGGTGCTGTGTTACTGACAAAAGGTATACTTTCACTGGAAGGAAGGAATGCTGAGAAGAAAAACACAGACACTCATGGAAATGCTTTCGGTAAACCACCTTTCTTTGGAAAACTTTGTAAACACGCTTTACAAAGAAAGAGTTTACTGAAAGCATTTCCATGACCATGAGTGTCTGTGTTTTTCATTTCAGCATTCCTTCCTTTTACACAAACCAGCAGCGAGTTGGTTTTGTGTTATTGGTGGCATCCTATAGTTCGGGGATGAAAACACTTACAGCAAAATGCAAGCAGCTTGCCTGCAAGTCTGTTGACATTTTCCATCACTTTTACAGTCAGTTTTTTCTGTTTCTTCGAAGTCCTGTGAATGACGGTCGACATAGAAATATGAATGAAAAAGTACAAGAAAGAAGTAAAACACATAAATTTGCTTTCACACTGGTTAGGTTATCTGGCTAATTTTGGGACACACCACGATTCAACGGTGTCTGTTGTACAACACGCACTTGATGCCAGATGTCCGTTTTCAGTTGGTGGACAACATCCTTCTTGCCTTGCTTATTCCTGTATGTCTTTCACAAACCATTGAGAAAAAAAAAACAATAATTGGGAGTTTGCACACCCCCATTTTACTTACACATAAACTGTTTTCTCGGAAACTATATGATTTACAGAAGGTTAAAAATCTGGTTGCGATAATACATAAGTACCATATTTTTTAGGGGGAGGCTCAATTATTGCAATGGCTTTCTCCATCACTACCTACAAATACAGAAACAGTGAAGCTGTCACTCTGAAAGAAATTATTTAACTTATAATCAGACTATTTATCATCATCACTAAAGCAGACAAAGCTTCAGCTAATGAAATAAACCATCTGGATGAATGCTAGAAAATAAAAAAAAAAGGTTTTTCTAAGGTCAAGTCTCCCCTGCATTGCCTTACTTGTATATTTTAACTCCAAAATTTTATAACCAGCTTTCATAATCATTGCCCCCTGCATGGGATCAGGGTGTCTGTCATGTCAACAGTTTCCATCTCTCTCAATTTAATCCCACTCTCTTACCTTCTTTGACAATCATGGTTGACTGTCACAAGTCTTCTCTCACACAGTCCATCCATCCATCCATCCATCCATCCATCCATCCATCCATCCATCCATCCATCCATCCATCCATTCATCCATCCGTCCATCTATCCATCCATCCATCTATCCATCCATCCATCCATCTATCCATCTCTTTGCTAGATGCCATCGTTTCATCTTGCCTTCGTCCTCTCTATCCCAAATCTTCTTCATCAGATTGTCTTCTGCTTTTCTGCGCATATGATCAAACCATCATAATCTGCTCTCTTTGACCTTATGTGCAACTGGAGCTACTTTGACTTCTAGTCTGATGTCCTCATTTCTTCTTCTGTCAAATAATGAGCATCTCAGCACCCATCTCAGGCACTTCATCTCTATCAATTGTAGCTTCCTCGACCACACTCCTTTACTGTCGAGGTTTTTGTACCCTATAGTAGTACTGGTCACACCATTTTGTACACCTTACTTTTTAGCTTCTTTGGAATTCTCCTATCGTACAGTACCCCTGACACTATCTGGCAGTTGGCTACTGCCCCTCTGATTCCAGCTATGACATCCTTATTCAGACTTCCCTTCCTGTCAGTGAAATCTTCCAGATATCTTAAGCTGTTAACCTGTTCCATATTTCCCTTCTGTATCAATGCTCAGCTTCTTCTGATTCCCCCCATTTGCTGCCATTGCAAGTCATCTTTTCTCAGTTTCACCCCTTGTGCATTCAGTTTTGCATTCTGTTCCCTTATCCTTTGCTGAAGTTCATGCTCAGCATCTGTCTGTACTGTCACATTGCCAACATACAGCAGCCTTGTTGATCTGTCCCCTGCGACCTGATTATTAATGTAGTCCATCACTAGTATGAACAGTAGTGAGCTCAGAACTGAACCCTTATACACACCCATTCCCACTGGGAATCCGTCTGTGAGTCCAAGCACTATTCTTACTTAGATCCTTGTTCATAGCATTCATTCTACCAATGTTTCTGGGACTTTGAACAAGTGCAGACTGTACAAATCAGCTTCCTTGAGACCTTGTCATATGCTTTGTCCAAGTCTAGGAATGTCCAGTTGGACCCTTTCCACATCTCTAGCTTCTTCTCAAGTATCTGTCTCCTTGAAAACATAAAGGTATTCATGTTCCATTCTGAGCTGAACAAGAACTGCGTATCTGTCATCTTGCTTTCTACCACTGTGTGTATTTGTTTATCAATTACCCTTGTCAGAAATTCATGTGGTGTGACAGGATGTCCCCTTTGTTCTTGTACAATGGCACCAGCATGCTTATTCTTCACTCATCTGGGATACACCCCTCTCTCCATATTGCTATGAGTATCCTCAGGAGCCATTTCTCCCCTGTATCACCCAGCATCTTAATCATATTTGCTGTGACTTCATCTGAGCCTGCAACTTTCCTGACTTCATTTTCCTTGGTGTTTTTCTTACTTCTTCTAGGGTGGGCTCTTCTTTGTCTTCTTTTTCTTTTGTCGCAGCCCATATCTAGGCCAGTACAGCTTCTATAGGGTTTTCTTCATTCAGAAACAACTGGAATACCCCAAACTGACTTTTATTTTCTGTGAACTGGTGAGAAGGTTGTTGTTGGCATCCATTATGAATGGTGTCTGACTATCTTCTTTATCTTTCTCTCTTTGTCTTGCAATCTGATTGAATTTCTTTGTACCATCTGCTGCATCATTTTCCAGAAGCCGGTAGAGTGCCTCTGATACCTTGTCCTTTGCTATTGCTACTCTTCTCACAGCCTCTGTTTGGCAGCAGTATTCCTTCTTATCCTGGACTGTCGTTTCTATCTTCCACCTTTTCCTGCATTCTTTCTTTCTTATGGCGAGTTCCTGAACTTCTGCATTCCACCACCAGCTTTCATGATGTACCTTGCTTCTATACATGGTTCAGTTGCATATCTGTTCTGTAGTCTTTACACATGTTTTTTGAGATGCATCTATTTTTCTTCAGCTCCACCTACTTATTCTTCTCCCTGAGGTGCTACAGCCCTGAGTAATTCCTTGAAATCTTGTGTTTTCCGATCTTCAACTTAGTCTTTCTTGACCTTAGATCCTTCTCTGACCACTACTTACAGGTGATTATGACAACCAGTGGCCTATGCTGTGAACAAATTGTTTCACTGGGGGTGACTTTGCAATCACTGATTCTACCCCAGTGCCCATTCCTTACTAGGAAGATGTCTACCTGGGTTACATGTTTCTCACTCTTGTATTTGATCTTGTGACTGCCTGTCTTCCTGAACCATGTTGACGACTATCAAGCCATTTGCCAGACAAAAGTCTAGAATTGCCTCTCTTTTTTGATTCATGTTACCCCACCCATGTGGACCTAGGCAGTTCTCATATCCTGTTCTATCGGTCCTAATAAGTGCATTCAGGCAACCCAATATCAATACCAATTCATGTTGTCCTGCTTTATCTAGTAGGTCCTACAAATGCTACCTGAATGCTCCTTTTCCTTTCTATCACAACCATCCTGTGGGTTATAGGGTGAGATTATGAATACTGCCCTATTCTTACACTGGAGTCTGATGACATCCCTTACTGCCTCTTGATACCTCTCTCGCTCTCACCACAATTCACACACCATTTCTAGTCTATCCTCCTCCTGAGTAGTAGACTCTTAATCTGAAGCCAAGAAGCTTTGCTGCAAATGTCTTCCATTTTGCCTCCTGAATACAGTGGATCTCCAGCCTCCTTACCATCATGTCATTCACTTCTAAGCTGCATCCTGTAAGTCTACATTGAGTGTAACAATCCTTACTTCATGTTTGGCAGGATAATTGGCTTTGCATCCAGCTTTTAATCTACAGAGCATCCCAGGTATCCCAAGCCGGGCACCTGGACACTAGCTATCCAGTATTGTGCATGGGAGGCAAAGATCTTAACTATTCCAGCAACTTTACTGCTGTTAAATAGGCAGAAACTTCACCATCAGTGATTTCCCATGGTGAATAGCGATTGATGAGTTGAGTATTGGGAAGTATGCTCAACAAGCTGAAATTTAAGAGTAGGAAAGCCAAGTTATGGTTGTGTAGGAATGTAGCTATTTGTACATACATCTAGAATATTTTTTTTAACAAAAGAAAGTGAAGATGATTGTTTAGTAAATGGAAGGTCTTATGAAAGTCTAATCTTTATGAGGCGGGACAGTAACAGAGAACTGCCAACCTTTAAGAACAATAGTTTTTTTTCTGACTGATTGAGTACTGAGACAGGGTAAGAAATATCTTCACAGGCAAGACTATGATATTCCATGCAGTCAAGGTGAGGGAGGGACTCAGAGGAAAGTCTTTTCTTTTTGGATTTTATGTTGTGCTTTACGCAAACTGTGTCTGTCTGCAGTTTCTGTTTTATTTTGTTCTTATATATAAATATTTTGCATTACTGTACTCAATTTGCATGGTTGAAAAAGGTTCACAAAAAACAGTCCATCTGCCCATTTAACAAACATAAAATAAAGTGAAATAAATTAAAAATGTAAACAAATGACCAGAGGGTGTGTTTCATGTACACATTTATTTACAGATGATCTGAAAGGCTACCTGTACCTCTACGATCCATTTGAGTTCTTTGATAGATGACCTTTACTGCACTTTTACACACCACACGCACACACACACACACACACACACACACACACACACACACACACACACACACACACACACACACACAAGCACACACATGCACATACACACACACACACACACACACACACACACACACACACACACACACACACACACACACATTGAATCCTAGCTTATATTTTTACAGACAACTCTCTAGTTAAACATTTGGTGGTCACTGTAAAAATCAAATGCATATTCCAATTCATCCTGAAATATTTTATCACATTCAGAACATTCATTCATATGCTACTTGCAGCACCAAGGTAAATCGTTTTTTCCATTGGCATCTAAGGGCTTGTGTATAAAAGTTTTCCTTTGCAATTAACTGGTGTGTTAGCTCATTTAGCATTGTTGGAAAGCATATGATTTCATGCTTGCCTGAATAAAACTGGGAGAAGTATTTTTAGAATCTTGTCAGATATTATTTTCAGATATGGGTGGGCCATTTCTGGTTGTGGAGTTTTTATGAATGTTTGATTTCTTGGTGGATTACGTTTAAAGGTAAACTTAAAAGTGAGTTATGTTTTATTTTGCAGCAAAATGTATTGGATCTTGGTATGCGTGAGTGGCCCAGTTTGGATAGAGCATGTATTAAACTGGAGTCTGATAATAAGGTAGGAAGGAAATGGAAGGCTAGGAGGTTGCTTGAGTCTGTAGAAATGTTTTTGTTGCAGGTTTTGTATGTTCGTAATTTTCTGGATATTTTCTTATGGTGAAGATATTCTTTGCTTCCTGACAAATGGTATTTGGGAAAGAGGTCGAGAGTAGTTTACTTGCAGCATGGTATGAAGGCCCATTCAAGAAATATATGTAAGCTGAATATTAAATTGGGTGATGATGATGATGATGATGGACAGAATGAAAGTGCTGGTAGGAGACAGGGTGAAGAAAAACACATGAAAAAGTAAGGGTAGTCAGAAAAAAAGTGTCACACAAAAGGTAAAGAATACTTTAGATTTATCAAGTTTAAATGCTCACAGTGTTAAAATGATTTAGGAAGACATTTTGTGTGCAAGTCTGTGCTTAAATGTAAAGAGTGACTTGGCATGCTTATTGAGCACAAAGTTAATTTCAGGAAAAAAGATGCCAGTTTGATGCAAAAAAAAAAAAGAAAATAATGTGAAAAAATAGTCCAGTGTTTAAACAGGTAGATGTCTTTTGTAGAGGTACATGAATTATAATTTTTGGAATCAACAAAGAATGTTGGATGGGGGTGTAAAATGTGTGAAAGAAGTGTTGCAGACAGGAAATTAAATGTTGCAGAATTAAAGACTTACTTATCAAAATGGGCTTTTACAGAGGAGATTGATGCTCAAATTATTTAAAGGAGGAGGAAGAAGAAAAATAAAAGTATTTTTTTCTGATTGCTAGGCTATTACACACACCTTAAGGGACAACGGCGTGATAATTAGAGTAAAAAATATAAATAAAAGACTGACAAGGAGAGTAAGAGAAATGAGACAGATGTTGCAAATGGAGCAGAAACTTGATTTGAACACACTGATATTAAAGATTTGTATCAATCACAGGAAGAACGGTGGTGGCAAAATATAAAAACAATTACTTAGATACAGAAAAAGATATGATATAAAAAGAGAATGAAAAAATTTAAAAGGCTGTGGAGAGGCAGGATGCTTGATGTTCTAAGACACACAGACACACACACACACACACACACACACACACACACACACACACACACGCACACACACACGCGCGCACATATACACATCATACCTCTCAACCTGGAAACATCAAAAATCTGGACAAAGCCCATGAAAAATAGGTACAAATCTGACGCTGATTAGCGTCTAATTTGCATACATAATTACGTAACCCCACCCACTCCAATGGAATTGTAGGATACCAACTTTCAAACGCAAACTGAAGAACAGACAACCAAAATATGGCACCAGAGTTCCCCTGCAGCCATTCTAATGTCCCATTACCTGGTGATTTCTCCCCATTACCTTAAAAACTAATGTGTGCATACTGCTTTACTTCTACAATGATTATTTGGATTTTATTTTTACATTTTGCAGCACAACAATGTACAAACACTAACAGACATCTCTTAAACAAAGAAATACTGTTTCACAATAAAAATAGAATTGGCATTAAAACTTCTCTGCCCTTGAAACTCACATTCATTGAAATAGCATTGAAACCCACACACCACATCCAAAGAAAATGCATCTGGCCAGTGGTAGATAAAGATTACCTTTGGGCTGTTTTCAAATCATTGGCCCCTTGCACACAAAACAAGAAACATGCATGTGTTCTTTTCTTTGATACACCTTCCTGAATTTATTAAGTTATATTCCTTATATAATACAACACACTTGTTAGACAGAGCACAGTTTACATTTATTGTTTGAACATTTTTTTCAGTAGGCTGTAATGTAGGCAATGAAACAAAATGAATGAACCAATAATGACAAAACTGCCTAATTCAGAACATTTCCATCATAAAAGTATATTTCTACACCCACACTATAAATAGAATGACAGTAGTATAAGCCATAGGCATCTTGCACAGCTTCTCACACTTATTTTCAACTTCAGTTTTTTTGGGGGGGCAAAAGGTCAAAAAACAGGGACACATTTTAAACATTGCTTGTATAATTTTAGGAATTTGCTAGAATAAAATGTGCTACCACCATGCATGTCACTGGCAAGTCTTGAACCCAGGACCCTATGCACTACAGTCAGAGAAACATACCACTATGCCAAATCAGCAGTTTCCTGAAAAAAAGGAAGACTGAAACTTAATGACTATCATTTAGTGAATTCAGTTCTCACTTCTCATCATAGCTCTCAACCTCTTAGCACAAAAAACCTGGACAAAGCCAATAATGGGGCAATACAAATTCAGTTCTCACTTGCCATAGCTCTCAACTCTTAGCACAAAAAAAAATAGACAAACAAGAAAGCCAGTAATGTGGGAGTACAAATTCTGTTCACTTCTCACCATAGGCTTAGCTCTCAACTCTTACAACAAAAAAATTAGAGAAAGCTCAGAAATGGTGGTGGCTAAGGACTATAGGCTCTTTTTACCCTGTACCAAAGGTACAGGGTTTGAGCCTGAATACCTCTAGCCACCAGGTATATTACATGGGGGCATTTACACACACACACACACACACACACACACGCACACACACACCTTGAGTCCAAACCTGTTACTTCACTTGATTTCCTGGCCTGGCTGCTGAATAAATCCAGTCCTGCCCTGGTTGCCGAATAAATCCAATCCTGCTCATGAGTGCATTGCCTTATGTCCTGCTCACTGCTGCTAATAAATCCAATCCTGCCTGAGTGCATACAAAATAAATCCAATTCTGTCGCTCTTGAAATGAGTGCATTGCCTGGCTGCTGCTAATATATCTAGAATCCAAAATGCTAACATTTCCTACTCTAGGCTGCTGCTAAATCCAAATCAAGTGCTGTTTCCCACTTGCATTTGTAGCCGGAAATGATGATGTGAGCTCAAGGAGCTAAATTCTGACAGGCTGGTAGCCCTGACAGAGCTGACATCATGGTGCATGGGATGACATCAGCTCCAACAATGCGATATTCTAAAAAAGTTAAGAAACTAAAAAAAAAAATAAATTGGAAATGAAGGGTTGCCACTCAGGAATCATGGCACACCTTCATTTGGACCCCAAATCTCTCTAAAAAACAAATAATTCAGTATGGTTGAGAGATCTGACACACACACACACACACATATATATATATATATATATATATATATATATATATATATATATATATATATATATATATATATATATATATATATAATATATATATATATATATATATATATATATATATATATATATATATACACACACTCAGAAATATATATGAGTCTACTCCTTTACAATGAATTATCACTTAACCAAAAAAAGAAAAATCAGAACTGCACTGCAATGAAGTCTAGGTGCCCAGTTGCCTCACAAAAACATGCTTTTGCAGGGGGGTCCCCTACTTAAATATACCAAACTCCGAGATTGCACTACAGCAAGGAAAGGGGAATATTCCCATTCTGCGCTGTATTGTGATCTCCGTAGTCATTTTTTGATGTTTCAGTACTTCAAACGAGTGGGTTCGTACAAGTGAAGTTCAAAGTACTGAAACTTCGACCAAAAACAGTAGACTCATATATATATATATATATATATATATATATATATATATATATATATAAATATATAAGCATCAGAGAAAGAATTACCCCATTTGTGTTTTCTTGAATTTTAAAGCGTAAATATCTGTGCATTTCATTAGAAACATAGAATTTAGAATTTTTTTATCCACTGGAATTGTTTAACATTGCCATGCTCAGTTTCTTTGACAAGCCAAATTATAGAATAAAGCTGTCTGTGCATTCTGTCAACTTGTTCATAGGTTCATAGGTTCATAGGTTCATACTAGGCTATCTGCCCGAGGGCATTTATAAGCCTAGCCCATAGTTTTGTGGCTTACGCCACCCCTTTAGTTTGGAGAAACTATGCCCATTATTTTGCTGTGCCTCTGTCGAGCAGTGACACTGAGGTAACCCCTGGGGTGTATCTGCGATCTCCCATCCATTGGTCAAAATTCCTCTTGAACAAGGCCAGCGAGGTGCTCTGCCTCACATTTTGTTCCACAGCATAGGGAGTCTTTGGGTGATGAATCTATCCCTCCAGCACGCCCTATTAATAACAATGTCGAGGTTTAAGTCTCCCACCCTTGTGGCTCTGAGGGATCTAGATTTTTTGAGATGAAGCATGTTCATCAAATCTGGGTTTGACATGGCCTTGTATGTCAGGCATAGGTCACCTCTGAGCAAGCGGTAAGCAACTGAATATAACTGGAGTTCTTTCAGTCTGGCAGCATAAGACAGATTTTTGAGACCCTTTATCCTTTTGGTGAGGAACTTTTGTGGCCTCTCCAGCTGCTGCAAGTGTCGGGTCAGATACATTCCGAATGGGGCATTGTACTCGATCATTGGTCTGATGAGTGATGAGTATAGGGAGACTATGACTTCCCTTGATCTAGATGTGAATCCCTTCATGATAAGATGGGCAATGTAGAAGGTCTTCCTAACTACTTTAGCAATATGAGTGTCGATTGAAAGGCTACTGTCAACCTGGGTTCCCAGGTCCCTAATAACTTCTTCTGTGTTCAGGGGATTGCCACCTATATGGTAGCTAGGGGTAACCTTATTTTTCCCGAAGGGTATGACTATGCATTTCTTGGCATTTAACTTTAGGCCATGGCTCTGGCACCAGTTATCTGTTTCTGTGAGACCCTTCTGAAGGATATCTGTGTCGGATGTGTTTTCAACTACGGCGCCCAGTTTGCAGTCATCTGCAAACTTTGTCAGCCATAACCCTCCTGTGTTTGCTTGTACTTCAGAAAAGTAGATGCCAAACAAGAGTGGGCCCAGGACTGAGCCCTGTGGGACACCACTTGTGACAGGCTTTGAGTCTGACATGGCGCCAGCAACTCTGACCCTGTGGGTTCTGTCACTCAGCCAGTTTGCAACCCATCTTGTAATGTATGGGTTTACATTTAAGTTGATGAGTTTTTCAATGATACCCGAGTGAGGTATTGAATCAAAAGCCTTCGCCAGGTCTAGGTAGGCTGTATGGACTGCCTTTCCCTCGTCAATGGCCTTGGTGACTGTTTTGAAAAAGTCAACCAAGTTTAAAAGGCATGATCTGCCTTTGACAAAGCCAAACTGGGTTGGATCCAAAGTCTGCAAGTTCCCTATGTCTTTATTTATGAGATCCATTATGATCCTTTCCATGGCTTTGCAGATAAGGCTTGTCAAGCTAATGGGACGGTAATTTCCAGGGTCGGTGGAGGCACTGCCTTTGTGTAGTGGGACCACAGTCGCTGTGCGCCACTCCCTGGGTATGTATCCAGAGGTGAGACTAAGATTAAACAGCTGTCCTAACTGTGGGTTTAATTCCTCGTTGAGTTCATGGAGCACACAGCCGGGGACACCATCAGGTCCCATGGATGCTGTGTTCTTTACCTTGGAGAGAGCAGTTCTCACCTGGGCATTAGAGATGTTTGGGGGGCTACAATCATTTGGTATAGATATCTCTCCTTTAGGCGGGGAGGGTGGGGAGAAGTTTGCACTGAACCTGTCAGCCAGTATGTTGGCAATGTCTGTAGGATCAATAGTCTTCACATCATTTTGAACTAATTCTGAGCATATCTGGGAGTTTCCTCCTAGGTTTCTGACATAGCTAAAGAATGCCTTATGGTTGTCTTTAGAGTCCTTAGCTATTTTTTTCTCAAAATTAGCTTTGGATGATTTTATGAGAGCTCTTAGCTTTTTACTTATAGTGATCAGCGGTGTCTTACCTTTTAAGGATTTTGCTCTATCTTGTAGTAGCTTTCTCCTTTTGTTGTAGAGTTTGTTTATGGCTGGGGTCCACCAGACTGGACGCTTGCCTTTGGTACAAAGAGTCTTTGTTTTGCTTGGGATTGCCTGATCCATGCAGCCCTGCAGGTGCTGGTAGAAGGCATTTGTAAGTGATTCAGTGGTTTGAGTAATGTTAACCGCCGGCTCAGGGGCCTTAAAGGAGACCACACTAGTCTTTAGAAGTGTGAAGTCGGCTTTCGAGAAGTTCTTTACTGTGGTCTTTTTCATTTCGGGTGGGGACGGGATGAGGACCTCCAGCGAGATTAGTTTGTGATCAGATCTCACCAGTGAGGGGTATACTTCCGGCGTTGAACATTGTGCTCCCATGTTCGTGATGATGAGATCAAGTATGTTTTCTCCTCTTGTGGGGATGGTGACTAGTTGTTCCATGGCATTTGAGTTTATGAATTCCAGGAACTTTTGGGCTAGAGTGTTTGGGCTTGAGTAGTGTTCCCAGTCTATATTAGGGTAGTTGAAGTCACCTAGTATGATGGTGTTCGGAGATACATTTATCCCCTCCAGTGTTTTCAGGAAGGCCATATGAGGTTCCTGAGTTTGCGAGGGCGGCCTGTAACATGCTACAAATTGCAGAGCAGTCTTGCCTATGGTTAATTGCACCTGGATGGTTTCCGATGCATCGTGCGATGCCACCAATCTTGAGGTGTGGGTGTCCTTGATGAATATGGATACCCCTCCTCCTTTCTTGGTATTGTCCGGGTTTTGGGGCCAGAACGCATGATATGAGGTAAAACCTGATAGCGCTGGGGTGCTCTCAGGAGCCTTGAACCAGGTTTCTGTCACAGCACAGACATCGATGTTCTCCATACTGAGAAGGGCCTTGAGTGCATGCATCTTGAGGTTGAGACTTCGGGCATTGAGCAGCATTACCCTTAGTTTTTTTTCTTTGTTTTGTTCTAGGGTGGTAGGTTTAGAATTTGAGCCTTGCCTAAAAAAGGCACTATGGGGGTGGCAAGAGCCTTTGCCAAAATCCGGAATCCCAGGGGTGACAAGTGCAAGCCGTCCCTTGCAGAGCAGCGTGGCTTGTCCAGCATGTCATCCCAGGCAGACAGACATTGGATCCCCTTTGAATGACACCAGAGTTTAAGCCAATTGTTAAAGCTGATCATCTTATCTCTGTATTGTGGCATCATTCTTGGTGAAGGTAGGATACTGCTCAAGGTCAGGGTCATACCTGCTTGGGCTACATAATCAGAGAGCTCCTCTATGTCTCTTTTCATGTAGTCCAAGGAGGTACTTCTCAGGTCATTAACACCAGCGTGGGCAATGATTGAGTCGTACTTGTGCCTGCTGTTGAGAGACCTGAGTGCATGCGTTATGTGGCGGATTCTAGCACCCGACAGGCAGCTTACTGTGACCTTCTCCTTACTCAGTCTGGTGAGCGGGACGTCAGTGTGTCTGACTATGGAGTCACCAATGACTAGTGTGTCTGGCATTGTGTTTGGCATTAAGGGCTGTGACTGCTTGACACTCTGACTGCGTGGTCTATGTGTTGCAGGTGTTGTGTTCTGAGGTGGTAGTTGTTTGGATGTCTGCTTTGGTGGCCTCTGCTGTTTTGGTAGATTTTTGATCAGAGCCTCCGAGTATGTCTTTGTGTGTTTATGTGTATGATTTGAGGTTGTGATGGTATTATGTGAGACTGGGTCTATAGTGTGTGTGGTTTCCTTCTCCTCCTGTCTGGTCATGCCAGTCCTATGTTGAGAGAGCTCAGCCTCCAGTTTGGCCGTATAGTTGCATCTCTCACATGTATTTGTGTTTTGTGGGAGGAGGAGAGGGTTGTTCAGTGTACATGAGGCAATTGTAACATTGCCTCAATATTCCCAGGTTCACCAGCTGAGCAGGAGAGGACATTAGCAACTGATCCCTCGACATGCTAGAAGGAATAGACAGAAAACTTAAGAAAAGGTACTGGGGGATGTGGGTGACCGAGAAATGGGGTTTGCTTTTTTGGGGTACTTTCTATAACAAGAGTGCTGTATCGAGGTGATAAGTACTGTAGGAGCAAGTGCTTCGCTATACAGATAGAGAATAGTCTACTTGGGAGTCAAGTAGAGATAATTTATAGTTGTAGGATACACTAAATAGAACAGTAGTATACTTTGAGGAAGGTAGTTTTAAGGGAAAATTTGAAGAGTGGACTTTAGGTAGCCCTAATAGTTTAAATCTGATTAACCGGCCCTGCCCTAGTGTGCAATGGTAGCAGCTCCGCGCTAAATCGCGCTAAAGCACGCTAACACGTGCTTTATAGCAGGGGGCTGGAAAAAACAGGAAATTACCCAAAATGGCCGACGAATTACTAGTTGCTGCTTCTAACCACTCCTCTGAGGGCAAACAAGCAGCTCAGTACTCCCCACTCCCACTGGTGAGTAATGAAACTACCTCTGGCCACACAAGAAAATGGAGGAACACAGAAACCAAATACAAAGCCCAGGGATCAGCAAAATCTGATCACTGGAACAACTAGCTAGGAAGGTTTAGGAAAGGAGAAATATTTTTTGTTTTTTTTTTTTTTGCAAACAGACAGAAAAAAAAATGCAGTAAATGCTTTGTTTTCGACTAAATTGCTATCAAAGGCTGGTACACTTGAGTGTATTAGCCTGTTTGTTACTTTTAAGCAATACTTTAGCCCACAAGTGCAATCAACAATATAAGCTCACAAAAACAGGAAAATAAGGTAATAAAACAGTAATATAGGCACAAACAGTAGTCGAAAAGCTCAAAAGATCGAAAAATGCAAACTAAAAAGTTTAAAAAATACTTATGATCAAGAAAGTTGCTTTTTCTGCTCTCTGCTGGCTTAGGAACTCTGCAGGGGACCACGAGGAGCTATGCCTAGTTCTCTAATGCCAGAAAAGCCTGCCAAAGCGTGCTTTATAGCAGGGGCTGGAAAAAACAGGAAATGACCCAAAATGGCCGACAAATTACTAGTTGCTGCTTCTAACCACTCCTCTGAGGACAAACAAGCAGCTCAGTACTCCCCACTCCCACTGGTGAGTAAAGAAACTACCTCTGGCCACACAGGAAAATGGAGGAACACAGAAACCAAATACAAAGCCCAGGGATCAGCAAAATCTGATCACTGGAATAACTAGCTAGGAAAGTTTAGGAAAGGAGAAATATTTTTTTGTTTTTTTTTGTTTTTTTGCAAACAGACAGAAAACAATGCAGTAAATGCTTTGTTTTCGACTAAATTGCTATCAAAGGCTGGCACACTTGAGTGTATTAGCCTGTTAGGGAAGGAAAGCTAGACATTATTTTTGTTTGAAATCTACTTTGTGAAGTGTACTGAACCAGAGCTGCTGCTGCTGCTGTGCTTTTCTTGCATTTTGTGTGAGAGAGTTGTTTTGTACTTTGAAACCTATCTCACCTCCATGGAGAATACTGAATCAGAACTGTTGCTGTTTTTTTTTCTTTATATTTGTCCAGAACTGTTATTTGGATGTCAAAAATTCATACTTGTAGTGAAAGCTGACCTATGATTCTGGTTGTTAGATTTTTATTTTCACCCTGAGCCTTCAATCAGCTAAAAATAAGTAAATGGATATAACAACCAGATATGCAGTTAGAGTTTGCAGGTTTAAAGTTTCGTGGGATAATACTGGGCTGTTGATTTAGTAGATCATTTGTAGATGTGACACAACATTCTAATTATAATTTACCGTGAAGATAAGAATTAATACCAGTTCCAGTCAGAATGAAATACATTATAGCTAATTTTGACCATTTTCATTAAGGGCTTGTGGGTCCAAAAGAGGTGTCATTAAGACTGTCCATTCAGTCATCCAGGTTATGCTAACAAAGGGTCAATAAACTATGCTGCTTCACATCTAAGGGGAGTTTGTCCCATAAAGAAGGATTATGTATAGATATCTGTCTCACTAGCAGGTTCTGTTTATGTTTTAGTAGAAGTTTATATCTCTTGAGCAGGAGTTTAGGCTATTGGTTTTGTGGAAGGGTAGGACATCACATAGAGCCTGATCCTTTGAAGTTCTGTATGCCAGACAGAGGTTCCCTCTCATAACTCAACTGAAATGGAAGAGAAAGAAAGAGAGAGAAAGAGACAGAGAGACAGAGAACATTAAGGTGGCTTGGTAGCTCAAGGAAGACATGTCTTTAATTTGACTTAGTAAAGAAGCATTGTGGTCTGTCAAGCTGGGCCATATACCTAGACAAATATACACAAATATACACAAAAGCCCTGATAAGGGAGGAATAAAGGGATATGTTGACCTACTTGGACCTAGAAGATTTACCCCTGGAGATTGGTCTGGCTATATAAAAGAATTTCCTGACAGCAGTGAGCAGGTGGTGGTGAAAGGATAGCTGGCTTGCTGGCTATGAAAGTGTCCAAGTTCCTTATGATAGATTCTGCTTAGTTAGCTGGATTAAATTTGCCTTGGCGTAGTATCTAAATGCATAATGATGTAACTCAAGTCTGACTAACAAAGTAAATGTTACTGCAAGATAGTCAGATATGGAGATTTGATAACTATGGGTGTTGAACATGAGAGGGTTATATTAGTAAGGACCATGTCTAATATTTCTGATCCTGTCATAGGGATGCAGACTAGTTTCCCTAAGAGGTTGGTATTGCTGAAGTCCAGGAATCCTCAAGCATATTTATTTCTTGTGATGTAGGTTTCTCAGTTAATGGTGAGATAGATGAAATCACCCGAGAAGATAATGTTGAATTTGATAGTGAGGTATATAGGTTTGTTTAACTATACCTTGTAGACTGCTAGTGTCATAAAGAGAGTACAGTAACTGGCAAAAACGTAACACTGGATTTTGTTTATCGTGAGAAATATAACTCAGCTATCCAGAATTTTGCAGAATGTCGAGATTTTCACCTCATATTTTTGGTCTGCTCCTCATAAAACCTGGGGTCTATATTATAATCGCAAAACCTCACTTAAGTGAATACGGAAACATTGACACATATAGAGCGAACCGCCATAACACCGAACGTCCTGAAGCATGAAATTTGAAATGTTGAAACGTCATAGTTGGCTCTTATCTGGTATAGCTCCCTAACGTAAGTGTGCAATAGTTACGGACCTTAGGGTTAGGGTGCAGGTTAAGGTAAGTGCATACATAGTAATACACGCAACATTTACTTTAGGGTTAAAAGTAGGGTTATGTTAAGTGTATGTATAGTAATGTTGCTGTATAGCTGAATGTATATGTAAATTATACTTTTCCTGTAGTTGGGTGTTGTTTGTTTATAGTTAGATACATTTGTGTGTAGTGAATATTTAATTAGGATATGGGATATATGGGTGAAGTGTAGATATGGGGAAGTGTGGATTATTTATTTTGTTTGGGTAGGTAGTACGTAGCGGGCGGTCAGGTTAGCCAACTATGACGATTTGACATTTCGAATTTTGCACTTCAGGACGTTCGGTGTTTTCATGATTCGTTCTATATGTCGCAACATTTCCGTATTTGTGTAAGTCAGGTTTCACGATTATACTTGTTGTTCTCTGGCAAAGTGAATAAGGATTGAAGTCACTAAATAATGACAAACATTACATTCAGAAAATGCATGCTAATCCAAAACCTATTATTTTAGCAATTGTCTGAGTCTATAAGAGTAATATTTAAAGTTTGCCCTGATTTTCAGCCTTTGCCCTCCCCCCCTTTATTTTTTGCTTTGTCCAGAATGCATACACTAAGAGGCGAAAGGTATGGTATTGAGAAGGCTGTGGAGATATTCAAGTCATTGTCTTACGTAAAAAGTCTAGAGGTCTAGAGCTACATCTTCAAACTGTGTGTTGAGTATGAAGGAGTGGTAAGCATTAAAACCCTGCACTGTCTGGCTCTCTTCAACATTCTGGTCACCAAGGGTCTTGAACACTATGAGCTCCACACCAAGAATGCAATCTTATAAAAACAGAGTATTTGTTTAGCAGGTTCACTTTCACCCCTGAAAGCAAAACTGGGACATCTTCAGAACAAAATACCAGTCAACACCAAATATTTTATATACAATGTCATTAACACCTTGAATTCAATTCAATTTATATAAAGTAAACCAATTAACCCCACATTAAATAAGTATAACAAAGCCAAACATCACATTAAAAAAACATTGCAAGATCATGAATAGTTCTACTAAAAACTGAAACAAACAGGCATTTTACATTAAAAAATAAACATTGTTGAATATTAAAACCTACTAAAACAATTAAATATCTAAAGCTCTCTTTTTCAATATTGGTAACAATGAAAAAAATGTCATTAAATCCTGGAATGACAGTTGCATTCAACTTAATAATCCAAAATAGTTCCCTTAATTCTATCTGTAATTTCCTCCACCCTCCCCTTGGACTTTGCGACACTACTTCCAAGATCCCAAATTTAAATTTGGTTAAACCATACCAAACTAGGGCGTGTCTTTATAAAGAATTATTCAAATTCCATTTTGCAGTAGCATATATATATGCTCATAAATTCTGGATCTCAGACTTCCTTCTGTTTTTTCCACATAATAATTTCTACAATTTTGACAAAAAGAAATGTAAGTCACACACCTAGTGTTGCAATCATTCCTTTTTAACCTAACATTATGTGTGTTTCCTTTAAAATTTATACTATCCACATCTAAGATGTAGGGACATTGCTTACAACTACCATACTTGGTCATGCCTTTCGTAGTCTAAGGGGGTGTACATAAGCAAGTTCAAACAAATATTTGAAATTTCTCCCAGTTTTGTAAATGAACCCTGGTCCTTGACGTAATAAATCCATTATTTCCAAATTACCTTTAAAGATAGTCCAATTTTTGGTCATAATTCCTCTAATTTCTTTTTCCCCCCTACACCATAGGGGATAAGCATACTCATGTTAAACTTAGAACATCTAGCTGTGGTATTCCTAAGGTGATCAACCCCAACATGGCATCCTAGGAGTGGTTTGTACTTAGTACCCCATCCTGCTACCATTTCCTCGATGATGGAAGTTAATAGTTTTATTGGATAGCCTCTGTCCTAAAACATTTCAGTAACAGTTATCATTTCCAAATTAAAATTGTCTAAGTCTGAACACATCCTAGCTGCCCGTACCAACTGACCTTTAAAAATATTTCTCTGTGTGTGTCCAGGATGGTGACTATGGAAGTCCAAGTAACTGTTGAAAAAGTCTCTTTTCTAAAGACCTTAGAAACAAAAGACCCCTTATAAAGGGTCACATCGAGGTAGTTTCTAGAAGTATCTGAAAATGTAGAAGTGAATTCGAAATATGTACAAACTTTGTTTAAATATTCTACAATGTGTTGGTACTAAGGAAGCTACTTTCCAAAGGATAGAAATATCATCCAACAACAAAAGTAGGAAAACCAAGATTGACTATATAAGAGTCTAAATACATGTTTAGATTCCTAAATGTAAAAGACAAGGCTGGCATAAATGGGTGCACAGCTAGCACCCATTGCCACCCCTTTTGTTTGTTTGAATTATTCCCTCAAAGGTGAAAAAATTGTTTGACAAGATGTACTCCATAGTAGCCATGATAAAATTAACCATGGTATCACTAAACAAAGTAAGCTCTCTAATTGCATCATAAAACAATTCCAATCTTCTTGATGAGAGATGGATGTGAAAAGATCTACAACATCTACTGTTGTAAAACAACAATTCTCCATATACTATCTCCCTTTGATTTTAGTAAGGAAATCCCAAGAATCTTTTAATAAATAGTGAATTGGTTTCAGTGATTCCTTAAGAAGCCTATCAATGAAAATACTTTGAGAATGTGTTGAACTATATTATTCTGAAATAATAATTTTAAAAGGAAGAGGTTGTATGCCTTTATGGACTTTTGGAATTCCAAAAAACGTAGGTATCAATGGGTGGTCAGTTTTTAGGAAGTTGAAAAACTCAGAAATAACACCTTGAAATAAGGAGTCTTCCAAACATAATTGGACTTCCTTATGCACCAGGAACACTTCATTCCTGGAAGAAGTCTGGTATTTAGTAGTATCAGAAAATAAAGTGAAATGCTGATTAACATAAGCTGTTTTATCGAAAATAACAATCTCCCAGCCTTATCAGGTATCATAACTCTTAAGGACTCATTCTATCTCAAATTGCTCATTAAGGTATGTTCTTTGGAAGATTGTATCATCTACTTTTCCTGTTTGTACCATTACCAAATATTGAATAAATCTCAGTCTCACATGCCGTTTCAAAAGCTAGTATTAATGGGTGTAATGGAGGATTAAAACAACTACTTTTCTTAATCATCAGGTTACTCCAACTGTCTGTGTTACAGTATGTTTGTTCTTTAAGCATAATTTGAAAATTCAATTTTTGAGTAAATAATTTTAATTCAGTTATTGCATCCACTATCCCTATCTTATAAGAAGGTACAAATTTAAATCCCTTTTTGTAAAGCATGAAAAAAGTCTCATTAATGTCGAAACTAGTATAATTAAATATTTTAAAACCTTGATAGGAATTTAGTATACCTTCATAGGTATAAACTATTGTCTCAATAGAGTAACTGTCCAATTGAATTTCTTGTGTTAGTTCCACCATGAGTGCCCTCTGCCCCTCCCCCTCATACCCTTTGGGGACTGGGCCTATGGTAAAAAAAAATTCTGTTTGTTACTATTCTCAATATGCTCGGATCTCCTAAGTGGAGGATAATGGGTTTCATAGTCTTGGTCCCCCGTTTCATACCCTTGTTGTACTTCCCTATAGGAATCAAAACTATCCTCATACACTTCCCTTTGAAGTCTAGTGAGTAAAATATCCTCTGGAATATGCAAGGACTTAGAGAAATAAGACTGAGAAAGTGGATGCACATTTTTCTTCAGATAATCAGTTTCATCTCTACTCAGTTTCTTTCATTTTCACTCTAAATTAATTTTAACATTCTTATAAAAACAACAAATAAATAGCCAACGGTACCAGAGAGTAAAAAGTTTTAATAACATTTTAGTAGTTCTTAATATTCAACAATTTTTATTTTTTACTGTTATATGTCTGTTTGTTTCAGTTTTTAGTAGAAGACATTCATGTTCTTGCAGTGTTTATAATGCAATGTTTGGCTTTGTTATGTTTATTTAATGTAGGGTTAATTGCTTTACTTTATATTAATTAAATTGAATTCAAGGTGTTAATGATGTCATATATAAAATATTTGGTGTGGAGCTCGTATTTTGTTCTGAAGAAGTCCCAGTTTTGTTTTCAGGGACGAAAGCAAACTTGTTCAATAAATATTCTGTTTTTATAAGATTGCGTTCTTGGTGTGGAGCTCATAGTGTTCAGAACCTTCAGTGACCAGTTTATTTTATTTTCTTGGTCTTTTTTGGTACCTTTCAAATGAGTTTTTGTTTCTTAATATCTTCACTATTCTGAAACAATGGTTCAGTAGCTATGCATATAGCAATACTTTCAAGGATTAGGAATGCCTTTAAAAGCTGTAACACTTTGTTAAGGCTTCTGGCATTGTACAGTGCTGTCTTTATATGATTTTGATTGTAGTTCTCTTTATAGGTCATTGAAGGAGAGTGACCTTGTCTAAAAGTTCACTATGGGGGAAGGAAACATTTTTGCCAAAATATAGAAGCCACAAGGAGTGAGATGCATGCCATCCCTAGCAAAGCAGCTGGGGTTGTCCGACATTTCCTCCTAGGCTGCTATATATTGGATCCCCCTAGAACGATACTAGTAGCTAAGCTAGTAATTCATGTCTATACTCTTTTACTTGCATTGAAGTATCATTCTTGGTGCTAATTTCACACCCATTTCAGATGAATACTCAGAGAGCTCCATTATCTCCTCCTTCATATGAGCCAAGGAGATCAGCCTTAAGCCTTTTACTCTCATGTATATAATAATGACACTATAGATCTTGGCACCTGAGAGACAGCTAAATGTCACTTTATCTTTGCTTAGCCTGGTGAGTGGAGCATCTCTTTATCTAACTATGGAGTCACCTATGACCAAGATATTTCCCAAAATAGTAGGTTGGCCTTTCTCTCTTAAGGGCTGAACCTACTTGTTGTATAACCCCTTTTAATTGTTGTGTTTTCTATAGTGTTAAAGCATGCTGTACATCAGTTATAACCTGATGATGGTGGTTATCCTACAGGAGCTAGATCTGAGATTTTATGCTGATGCTTAGATAGCGTAGTTTCAAGAGGCTTAGGAATATATATATATATATATATATATATATATATATATATTTTTTTTTTTTTTTTTTTTTTTAATTGCACCAGCGTGGCAGTTTTGTGGTGACAGTCTGGATGTTGCATAGGTGTGGGTGGGAGTAAGACAGTCCCTGAGATTCAATAAATTCTGTGTTGGCTCAGCACTAAGCCTACAGAGATTTTATATGTTTGGGTAGTGGTGTGTGGTGAGCAGCAGTGCGCAAAAACATGCAATGCATATTCATGCTGCTTGCAGCATCGACGCAAGGTTTCATGGTTGGCAACAATGTTGCCGGCCAGGAAACTGTGTCAGTGAACACAGATAGTAATTCTGTTTAAACCAGAGCACTACAAATGCAATCTGAGGGTCATGCTGCTCAACGCTAAAAGTCTAAATCTCAAGATACACTTGCTCACAGCACTCCTCAAAATGGAGAACATCAACATTAGTGTTGTAACAGAGACCTGGTTTAAAGGAGCAGAAAGCAGCCCTGCACTATCAGGCTATAACTCATTCCACACCTTTCAGCCCCAGAACATGGACCAAAGCTCCAAAGGCAGTGGTGTCTCCATATTCATAAAGGATATGCACACCTCCAGACTAGTAGCCCAGCATAATGCATCTGAGATACTTCAAGTGCAACTAACATTGGGTAAGATGGCGATTCAGGTCGTAGACTACTATAAGTCCCCAACCATGTCCCAAGACTCTCACTCCATGTTCCTAAGCAGCCTGTAAACTATTAGGGTCCAACCCAACATGCTCATACTAGGTGACTTCAACTACCCCTCCATCGACTGGGAAAACTACTCATACACCAATACACTTGCCTAATGCTTCCTGGAATTCATCAATTCCAATGCCTTGGACCAGCTCATTCTTACCCCCACTAGAGGAAGCAATATCCCTGACCTGTGTTATTACTAACATGAGCAACCGTTGCTCTACACCAGTAGTCAATTCCTCCCTGGTTAGATCCATTCACAAACTAATCATCATGGAAATCCACATCTCACCCACACCCCCCGCAAAGGTAACCACCATGAAAAACTTCTCCAAAGCTGACTTTGGGCTCCTAAAAACAGAGGTGGCTAACTTCACGGCACCCATGTCAATGGAAAATAGATGGATGACTGCCGAATCATACAACAATGCACTGTATGGACATGTACATAAATACATGGAACTAGCCATATCCAATAAGAACCAAGACACTCTCCTCCAAAAAAGGAAGACAATCTCGTGGTCCCCTGTCATTAATAAACTCCACAATAGAAAAAGAAACTGTTGCAGAAAAAGGTGAAGTCTCAGGATTGGAAAAACACCCTTATTAGCCTCAACAAAAAGTTGAGACCCCACATCAAAACATCTAAAGCCAGCTATGAAAGCAGAATTGCAGCAGACACTAAAAATATCCACAAAGCCTTCTATAGTTATATCACGAATCTCCATGTCAATACCCAGGTTTGCTCTGAGTTACTGCACAATGGTACCTCCTATACTGAGCCAACAGATATTGCCAACATACTGGCCAACAAATTTAGTGTCAACTGTACCCCTCTATCCCAACCTAAAGGACCAATCAAAATTCCAGAGGAATGCCAGGCACCCAGCATTACTGCAGCACAGGTTAAAGCTGCATTGTCCAAGGCCAAGAATACAGCTTCCATGTAACCTGACAGTATCCCTGGATGTGTTCTACATGAACTACAAAGTGAACTGGCAACACATCTGTGTGCCCTATTCAATCACAGCCTCAGCACAGGCTTTGTCCCTAACAAATGGTGCACTGCTACAGTCATCCCTGTCCATAACGGGGGAGCAACTACAGACCCTGGGAATTATAGCTCCATTTCCCTGACAAGTCTGATATGTAAGGCTATGGAGTGCATCATCATGGACCTAATTAACAAGAAAACAGGGAATCTCCAAACTTTAAATCCCACTCAATTTGATTTTGGGAAAGGTAGATCATGCCTGCTCAACCTGGTTGACTTCTTTGAGTCAGTCACCAGAGCTGTGGATGAGGGCAAGGCAGTTCATACAGCCTACCTCGATCTGGCCAAGGCCTTTGATACCATTCCCCACTCAGGAATTATTGATAAACTCACCAAACTAGGCATACACCCCTGTATCACTAGGTGGGTTGCAAACTGACTCACAGATAGAACACACAGTGTAAAAGTAGCAGACTACAAGTCAGACTTACGACCAGTCACAAGTGGAGTCCCACAGGCATTGGTCCTGGGTCCTCTCCTATTTGGCATCTACTTCTCAGAAGTCCAGGCCAACATGGAGGGAGACTGGCTGACCATATTCACAGATGATTGGAAGATTGGAGCCATTATTAACTCCCCAAGTGATGTAGACATCCTACAGAAAGGCCTCACTGAGACCAATGACTGGTGTTGAAACCATGGCCTTAAGCTTAATGCCAAAAAATGCGTCATCATCCCCTTTGGGAAAAACTCAGTTCCCACTAATTACCACATTGATGGGAGCCCACTCTACACTGAAGCCGTTGTAAGAGATCTGGGGACACAGGTTGACAGCAACCTCTCCTTCGACCACCACATTGCCACTGTGGTCAGAAAGTCCTTCTATGTGGCACATCTCATTTTTGCATCTAGGAAGAAAGAGGTCATCATCTCCTCTACTTTTCCCTCATTAGACCAATCATCGAGTATAAACCTCCATTTGGCATGTACTTCACTAGACACATGCAACAGCTGGAAGGCCACAAAAGTACCTCACAAAGAGGATCCTAGGCCTTAAACACATGTCCTACATGGACAGACTCAAAAAACTCCAGCTATTCTCTGTCTCATATCATCTACTAAGAGACAATCTCTGCTTGACTTATAAAACCACAGCTCTGTTAGAAATGCTACATCTAAAGAAATCCCAATCCCTCTGCACCACACGCTCCAGAGACCTCATCCTCATTACCACAATCAACAGAACATTCTGGGGGGACAGGTTCATAACCCAGAGACTGCCCATGCTCTGCAATAGACTCTCCATGCATGTCAAGTAGAGCACCTGGCACTCTTCAAGAGAAATCTTGATGAGTGTATGGGAAATAAAAAGTTTACCCCAGGGATCACTCCAGTGGCTCTACTTGACAGAGGCACTCTGAACTAATGTCGGGCAGCATGATGCCAGGCACTTCTATGGGCTTGGCTTGTAAAGGCTCCAGGGCCATTAGCCTAGTACACACCTATGAACCTATAAACTTACAGTTCATCGTTTTGCACAGAATGTCACAATGATCACCAGGGTTTTATAGATAGCTCTTCATCTCTTAGTTCAACATATCTGCACAAAGGCCAACATAATCCAGGGACAATTACCCAGAAATAACGACATATTTGACATAGATGCCTCATGGAAATGTAGTAAAAGTGCATGCTCTGAAGAAGTTGAAGTATGAAACTCAAACATACCTCTCAGCCTCTTAGAGCAAGAAATCTAGACAAAGCTGTAAGTAATGGGGGAACAAAAGGCTAAAAATAGGGAGAGGCTGTGCTCTTAAAAACCTAGAAAGTTGATGAAATAATAGGTTTTGCATTAGCATGAATTTTATGAAGAGCAGGTAGTTTGATTCTCAAATGTCTATCATTATTTTCTGACTTCAATCTGCAATGACACGCCAATGATTTACCAGAAAGCCAAATTTTTATAAGGAAAATATAAAAATATATGAGACAAAAGTCTGGGCATTCTGCAAACATCAGTACAGTTGAGAGGTACAAACTCAAATGTATGTAATATTGAGTCACATCAGTCCTGAGATCATCCCAGTGATATGGCAGAAAGCCACAAATTTGATAAGGTACACACCTGGACATCCTGTGAATATGGAGACAGCTGAGAGGTATGCATGCAAAATACATGTTCCAAACACAGTTCAGGACAGTGTATCTACTATCACACAAGATGACATAACAATGGGGAGGATGTCTGTGTGAGATAAGCATCCTTACATGAATAATGCAGAGGTCAGCATTAAGGATCTGACATACAATTAGGGTAGAGTACATATTGTGAAGCTGTGCAAACTAATTTGCCTGAATATGAGTGTACTCTCAGCAGAGGTCTCCAGCAAGTGGGTCACAGGTAAAGGCTCCTGGAAATAATTAAAGGAAGCAACCGAAATCATGGATAATGTCAGAATAATACCACTAGTAATCCCATGCTTCTGACATAACATATGTGATTTAGAGTAATAAGAAATTATTCTGCACAAACACATTTGAACAACTATTATGATACATCCACACTCTATGAGGGCAACCACGCATACTGTCCTGGCACCATAACATCTGCTTGAGTTTTTAAGAGGGGCACTGCTATACCTGTATTACACATTATTAGCAATACAGGCTAGCTGACTGGTGTGCATGGCATATACATATGGCATAATCCACACTGTCACAAATGATTTACATGCCATTAATGTTGTCAAACACCTATGTATGTAGTGTGTGCATTAGCAGAACAAGTATCACACATGCATCTGATGTAACAACTTGATTTGTGTTCCACACAATCAGACAGTCATGTATTTGCCACAAAAAATAAATAGCTAGGTATGACCAATAAGTTGTGTGACAGCTCACTGTGACAAAGGTGGTGCACTTCAGGACGAAAGCGGATATTAAAAGTTGTTGGTTACGCTATTTGTGGAATTGGTTCTGAATTTTACCTCTGGTTTCGCCTCTTTTTATTTTGTTTACGTATCATTGTGGTTTTTTCTTGTGGTATTTCTTCACCATGGCGGAGGGAACCGATGAGGTACTATTGAACCTTAGTACTTATTCCTTTCCCGAAGGGGAAACTCATAAGGATATCAGCTCCTTATTTATTTCTACACTCGTTGACATCCAAAAGTCTCTAAAATACCTGGTGGCTAAGGCGGATACTTCTAATGCAGAGGCAATTGCATCTTCTAGCCCGCATGGTTCCTTTAAGGAATTAGACACTGTTGTAGAGGTGGAGCTCACTAGTGAACGTCCGAGACGGCACACGGCAAAGGAAGGTTTCCTGCGTTCTAACGTACGCCTTCAACATCAAAATGGTACGGACTCAACCAGGCATGATGTTAAAAAACTTTTGGACACATTCGATAATCCATTCGCGAAGTTCGCTAATCAGAACTTTTATTGTGAAGGGGATGTTTTGAAGAAACGCGAAACACTGACCAGGTTGGTAAAAAGGTTCCGTTCTCTGTCCATCGAGAACCATTATTTTGAGAGGTGCATTGATTTAAAAATTATGCCAAAGGGACTTAGGTTCTTCAAACATCCCAACGGCGTGCACGTTGGGGATGTTTTTTATGATAATTTGGTTGCTTTTTTCAACGATTGTGGCATGTCATTTTTAAAACTGTTAGTTGAGAACAACAGTTTGAAAATGTCTGAGTTGAATTTGGAAATTGTACGTTTAGAGGGCGAATTGTCCTGTGTTGACAACGCGGATTTTTTCATACCTTTATTTGAGGAAGTTGACAGACATTCTATTGAAGTCACCAATAGGAAATTGGTGAAACTTCAACGTGACATTTTAGCCTACAAAAACAACTCGGCATATTCTCATTTTGTACCTAATGGTCGTGAGACTAAGGGGTTTATTCATAACAAAAATGTGGCATCTACCTCTAGCGTTCTCACAAGACCTGAACCTGTGACTCATGTTACTTCAGTCGGACGAGTTACCACTGCCGCAAATAACAGTAATGGTTTGGGTGAAAAGTTTAAAGCAGTTTCTGTTACTGGTCAGGTAACATCTTTGGGCAACAAAAAACTGTTGGAAAATGACAATTGTTTTTCTTCCAGCAATGCCGATTATGACTATGAATCTGAAAATGATGTAGTTAACAACCCAAATATTGACAATCCTTTGAGTGAAGACAATTCGACATGTTTGGCCAACAAGACTTTTTTAGGCAAGAAACCATCTGTGACCAAGAAGACAGTCTTCACCAGAAGCAGGACATTTATGAATTCAAACTCTTCGGGCGAAGAGAATTGACAAATGTAACTGAACAACCAACTAACTTTGACATTATTAACTTGACTGACATTGTACTAGGGCCCCACGAATTACATATTCTCAGGCTGGGACTAAATTTTGTCCCAACCAGAAAGGCGGACTTGTGTAAAACTACTATTGACATCAAGAAATTTATTCGGAGGTTAAATCTTGCTTATATTTTACATGATGTTTCATGTCCTGATAAGAAGTTAAGTAAATCTTCTAACTTTAACCCTCCACTAGTACACACATTAAAAATCTATGAAGAAGCTTGTTTACAGGAATTGCATTCTTCCTTGGGGAAAAAAGTCAGGCCAGTACACAATTTAACCATTGATGAAAGAAAAGCATTCAATAGGTTAAAACATATGAATAATAACATCCGTTTTATGAGAAGTGACAAAGGTGGGAATATAGTTATAATGTCTCAAGAATTATATAATGTTAAAATGTCAAAACTATTAGAAAATTTTGATGAGTATGAAATTGTTACACTGTTTGATATCAGGAAAAAGGAAAGATTGATTCACTCTTTTTTATATGATGCCCTAATGTCAGGTGAGATTACTTTTGAGGTTTATGATTTTTGTTTTATTGATAAACCTAGGATTGGCATTCTTTTTGGAATTCCCAAGACACATAAGAGTCAATCTGACCCACCCTTTCGGCCTATAGTTTCTGCTCCCCATTCAGTTACTGAAGGGATAGCTCTAATTATTGATGCCATATTAAGCCCTTTGGCTTCTGATTTTGACTCTTTTCTTAAAGATTCTTGGCATTTTTTGCAAAAAATAAAGGAGAGTTCTGTTTCCAAGATTTTTGATCCAAACAAACACATCATATTTACACTTGATGTTATATCTTTATTTACTAGCATCCCCCATGAGGAAGGAGTGGAAGCAATTCGTTGTATCCTGAGTAAAAACAAAAACTTTAGAACAGGACAAATTTCCACCATCTGTAGATTTATTGAAATTTTGTTACAAAATAACTTTTTTCTTTTTGGGAAAACTTTCTACAGACAGAAAAGAGGTGTGGCTATGGGGTCCTCAGCGGCCCCTGCCTATGCAAATCTAGTGATGTCTTGGTGGGGGGAAACTATATTAAGTGTAGTTAAAAATGAATTCCAAGTTTTATTTTATTGTCGTTTTGTTGATGACCTTATGTTTATCATTCAAGGGAATGACACTACGGTTCAACATTTTCTCCATAGGCTGAATGCTACTGGAGGTTTTTTACAGTTTACTTTAGGTTGCCTTGGAATGTCCATCAACTTTTTGGATGTTAACCTTTGGTGGGACATTATAAAAGGAAGATTTCAAAGTAAAATACATCGGAAAGAAACTTTTACAAACAGTTACGTGCATTTTACCAGTGCGCACCCAACACATGTCACTTGTAACATACCAAAGGGGCAGTTTATTCGTGCATGTAGGATGACCACTGGGGAGCACGATTTATTAATAGAAATAGATTTTATTAAACATTTGTTTCTTTCTAGAGGGTATAATTTACCACTTTTAAATTCCATCATTGACGATATACAAGCAAAAAGGCAATCAAATTATAAGGCCATACTAGATGATGAGAATGTTAAGACATGCAACTTGACGTCTACTACAGTAGAAAGCAACCACCAGTTAGTTTGTTCTTTGGACATGACTATTGATAATAATTTGATTCGCGACATTTTGACAAAAAATTGGAAAATCATTCACGGTAATTCAGATTTGTATGACGTGGTTGGTCCAAAGCCTTCCTTTGTTTATAGGAATACTTACAATGTTAAAAAAGCTCTTGAACAACATTGTTTTAAATCAAATCAGACAGTTTACAATGTTAAGGGTATGTTTCCATGCAACAATTGTAGTACTTGCAGGTTTGTGGCTAAGGGACCTATGATTTCATTTGAGGGTACAGATTTTACTTTCCCCGTTCCTGAATATGTCACCTGTAAGACTACAGGTGTAGTTTACGTTGGTCTTTGTAGTTCATGCCCTGCATTTTATGTGGGGATGACTACTAGGAGTTTGCATACCCGAATTAAGGAACATATTTATAATATCAAAACTAAAAATGACAACAGTGCATTGTTTAAACATTCTGTTAATTGTTTGAATTTTAAAAAATTTTTATTTACAGTATTAGAAGTGATTCATTCTGACTTAAGGGGTGGGGATTTTAAAAGGCTGGTTGAACAAAGAGAAACCTGGTGGCAGATAAAACTTTTTGCTGACCAAGCCCCAGGTTTAAATGAATCAGTCAACATAAAATGTTTTTTAAACAACAATGTGTTGAGTATAAAAAAAGACAGAGTGTCCATTTCTTCCTTATTCTTGTGAAATGAATCTTTTGGTTTGACTTAATTAATCAATTATTTGTTTTTATAATTGGATTATTACTTGACCAATCATCTTTCTCCTATGAGTCACTTGTTTTGTATTTAAAAGTGTTTTCAACGTTTTTACTTATTCTGATGAAGTCCAAGGACGAAAGCGGATATTAAAAGTTGTTGGTTACGCTATTTGTGGAATTGGTTCTGAATTTTACCTCTGGTTTCGCCTCTTTTTATTTTGTTTACGTATCATTGTGGTTTTTTCTTGTGGTACTTCAGTTACACATCACTGGAAGATGTGTAGGGAGGTACATGAAAAGGGTGCATTGTACACAGTTATTTGGTATGATAAAGGCTAGGAACTATGCAGGTTTTTGGCTTCTGATGTGGATGTCCTTCACATACTTAGTAACTGTGTTATATACAAGGGAGTAGTCAGCACTGTAATCACATGCTGGTGGATGTTCCACTTACCATCCACCCCAGGACACAGGCCTATTGGTCTGATGATAGGGTGCAATATCCATATTATACTTGGATTGAGTGTTTGTTTTCTTGATGTAACATATCTTGTCATTGCAGGTGTTGTCATGGATGTGGCAGCAATCTTTGTTATTTGTTGATACTGTCTGTATTACACTAATATCACAGTTTGACTCAATGATTGTCCACAATCTGTAGCCATTCATGCAGCTTTTTAGACACAGGGTGTGTATGTCATTTCTGAAGTCCATCACTTAAATCTTCTTCTTCTTCTTTTGACTTTTCCAGTTAGGGGTCGCCACAGCGGATCACCTGTCTGCTCATGATTGAAGGGCCGAGCAGACAACCCTCCTGTACAGACCCGATCACTTAACTGGAGATATAGGTCACTTCACACCTTTGAACATAGTGAGATGCCACATATGTGATACACTGATCTACCCACTTGGTTACATAACTGTTTATGGCCACATATGGCAATGTTGATTGAATACCTCAGTGTAGATCTGTGTCAAATGACTTAATATGGTCAAGTTCCACAAGATGATACTGTTGTCATCATGCAAGCCCTCAATGACCTCTTTGAAGATGTCTATCAGATGACCTTATGACACACAGGTTAAAACAGCCCTATCAAAAGCCAAAAATACAGCTTAAATAGGACTGGATGGTGTCCCAGGCTGTCTTACATGAGCTCCAAAATGAACAAACCCCTCACCTAAACACACTGTTCAAACGCAGCCTCTCTACAGGCTGAGTACCCATATAGTGGTGCACAGCTACAGTTATCCCACTCCACAAAGGTGGAGCCACAACAAACCCTGGGAACTATCGCCCTATAAGCCTGACTAGCCTGGCCTGCAAGGCTATGGAGCACGTCATCATGGAACTCATTAACAGAGACATTGGGAACCTCCAAACATTGGACCCTACCCAGTTTGGCTTTGTTAAGGACAGATCATGCCTCCTAAACATGGTGGACTTCTTTGAGACAGTTACCAGGGCTTTAGACGAGGGAAAGGAGGTCCACACAGCCTACCTAGACCTTGCAAAGGCTTTCAACACCATTCCCTATTCTGGTATTATAAACAAGCTCACCAGCCTGAACATAAACCCCTGTGTCATGAGATGGGTTGCCAATTGGCTCTCAGATAGAACCCACACTATTGAGAGTTGCAGGCTCTAGGTCCGACTCTAAACCGATTATAAGTGGCATCCCCCAGAGCTCAGTCCTGGGACCACTCCTGTTTGGTATATACTTCTCAGAGGTACAGGCAAGCACAGGAGGACTATGGCTGACCAAGTACGTAGACGACTGCAATCTGGGGTGTCAAAATCATGGCCTCAAGCTAAATGCCAAAAAAATGCAGTGTCATCCCCTTTGGAAAAAACAAAGTACCCGCGAACTGCCACATATGTGGTAGTCCCCTAAATACAAAAAATGTAATAAGGGATCTGGGGACCCAAGTAGATAGTAATATCTCCTTTGATAATCATATTGCCAAGGTGATTAGAAAATCCTTCCATGTGGCACACCTAATCACAAAATGGGTCACATATAGAGCAAAATATGTTATTGTGCCCCTCTACTCATCACTTAACAGATGCATCATAGAGTACAATGCCCCATTTGGGATGTACCTTACAAGACACCTGTGACAGCTGGAAAGACCACAGAAGTACCTCACCAAGAGGATTACTGGCCTCAAACAGATGTCCTATGCAGCCCGACTGAAGAAACTCCAGCTATACTTGGTTGCATACCGCTTACTCGGAGGTCATCTTTACCTGACATAAAAGGCCATGTCCAACCCAGAATTGATGGACATGCTCCACCTAAAAAAAACAAATCCCCAAGAGCCACATGCTCTAGGGTTCTAAACCTCACCACAACGATAAATAGGACATGCTGGAGGGATAGATTCCTGTCCCAGAGACTCCCCATGCTTTGGAACAGGATTCCAATCTATATTAGGCAGAGCCCCTCACTAACACTCTTCAAGAGAAACCTTGACGAGTGGATGAGAAACAGAAAATTTACCCCTGGGATCACTGCAGTAGTTCTGCTGGACAGAGGCACAGGGAACTAATGGCTCTGCTGGACAGAGGCACAGGTAACTAATCTAAGGGGGAGTCGAAAGCCAACACATTCTGGCTAGGCTTGTAGATGCCTTCAGGCAGATAGCCTAGTACTTACCTATGAACCTATGAACCTATGATGTAGCATTAACTATTGACACAGGTCTGTTGCACACAGCCAGAATAATATTAGTGTCCATTTAGAACAGGTCTATGGTGACATGTTGGTCTACCTCACAGTTGAGGTGAGTCAGGATGTCTTTATACATAGGTTCATAGGTTCATAGGTAGGTACTAGGCTATCTGCCTGAGGGCTTTTATAAGCCTAGCCAGAGTGTGTCGGCTTTCGGTGCCCCATTGATTAATTAACTGATCCTCTGTCAAGCAGAGCCAATGAAGTGATCCCAGGGGTGCATTTTCTGTTACCCATGCACTCGTCAAGGTTTCTCTTAGAGAGTGTTAGTGAGGGGCTCTGCCTGATGTAATTTGGAATTTCTTTCCAAAGCATGGGGAGTCTCTGTGACAGGAATCTATCCCTCCAGCATGTTCTATTTATTGCTGTGGCGAGGTTTAGCTCACTAGAGCTCGTGGCTCGCAGTGACTTGGATTTCTTTAGGTAGAGCATATCCATCAATTCTGAGTTGGACATGGCTTTGTAAGTCAGGCAGAGATCACCTCTGAGTAAGCGATATGCCACTGAGTACAGCAGGAGTTTTTTCATTCGGGCTGCATAGGACATATGCTTGAGACCAGTTATCCTCTTGGTGAGGTACTTTTGTGGTCTTTACAGCTGTTGGAAGTGTCATGTGAGGTACATCCCTAATGGGGCATAGTACTCTATGATGGGTCTAATAAGTGACGAGTAGAGGGGCACTATAACCTCTTTATTTCTAGATGCAAACCGTGTGTCTTTTTTATGTTGCCATCTGAAAAGTGGAATTGCTTGCTAATCATAGCATCGATAACAGTCCTACTATGCTGAAACCCAGTTATGGAAGCACTGAGAACACATGTAGATAGCAATCTGAACTTTGACCTCCAAGTGTCCACACTGGTATTGAAAGTCTATGTTTTGCACATCAAAAGTCATGCCATCATATTCAGATATTAGGATTGTGTGACAGCACTGTACACAAGCCTCATCAGAACACTGATAGAGTATACTGCTCTCTTTTGTATGCACCTCACCAGGCACATGCAGTAGCTGGAGAGACCATAGGGCTTTCTCATTAAGAAAACACAGGGCCTACAAACCATGCCATGATGTATGTAGATAGATTAAAAGTCATATCAGTGTAATCTGTTTCATATAGGATGAGGTAACTCCTGCCTGGTCTCCAGGCCAGTCTCTGACCCTGCCCTGGTGGGAGTACTGCATATCCAAAAATCTGATCTAACTGTTGACATCAGCAGTGTCTGTTGAGGACAATATGGTAATAACAGTGTCCCACATGCTGGTGTAAAATAGTCTCTGTAATGTCAAGCTAGAGCACAGACAAACACAGGCACACACCCAGCTGACTGCAATGAGAATAGAACCCCTTCCTATCTATGTGCACAGGCTACAGAACTCAATATTTTACACAAGCACCAGAGCACAACTCTCACTTAGAGTGTCCCAGCAAACACTTTATAGCTGTCTGCTGAGGAGACTATGATAATAACATTGTCCCACATGCTGGTGTAAAGGGATCTCTGTAATGTCAAGCACACACATACAGTTGACTGTAGTGAGAATAGAACCCCTACTTATCTAAGCATGTGATTACCACTGCACAAGTCTGACTTGGAGTGTCTCAGACAACATTCTATAGTTGATAATATAAGCAGTGTCTGTTGAAGAGGATATGTTAATAGCAGTGTCCCACATGCTGGTATAAAATGCTCTCTCTAATGTTAAGCAAGAGCACGCAAGCACACACACAGTTGATTGTCATGAGAATAGAACACATATCTATCCAAGTTCACAGACTACAGAACTCAGTACTTTACAGAAATGCCACAGCACAAGCCTGGATTTTACACAAGCACAGGTCAACTTACAGTAGTTGACATCAGCAGGCCATGTGGGAGAGAAGATTTTGGGACACCTACATCAAATGGATGAGTAGGCATGTGCAAGTATCAAAATACTGCCAATCTATGTCATTGGAGCAGTAACTATAGGAGGCACACTTTTCCTCTTCTGTCTAGACAAACACACACACCCAGTTGACTGCAGTAACACTAGAACCCCTACCTAAGTACAAAGACTACAGAATGCAGTACTTTTCACAAGTGTCACAACACAAATCTGACTTTTACAAGAGTGCAGGTCAACCTATAGTAGATGACATCAGCAGGCCATGTGGGAGAGAAGATGTTGGAAGGCCTGCATAAAATGGATGTGTAGGCATGTGCAAGTATTAAAACTCTACCAATCCATGACATTAGAGCAGTAACTGTAGGATACCACTTCTACTCTTCTGTCTAGACACACACACACACACACACACACACACACACACACACACACACACACACACACACACACACACACACACACACACATACATACACACATATATTTGAGTGTAGTGAGAATAGAATCTCTACCTAAGTAAGAAAGCTATAGAACACAGTACTTTATGCAAACACCATGGTACATGTCTGACTTTTACAAGAGTGCAACTCAACTTATAGTAGATGACATCAGCCGGCCATGTAGGAGAGAAGATGCTGGGAGGCTTGCATGAAATGGATCTGTAGGCATGTGCAAGTATCAAAATACTGTCAGTCCATGGCATTAAAGCAGTAACTGTAGACTACATGATTCTGCTCTTTTGTCTAGGCAAACACACACAACCAGTTGACTGCTGTGAAAATATAACTCCCACCTAAGTACAAAGATTACAGAATACAGTCATTTTTGCAAGCACCACAGTGCAAATCTGACTTTTACAAGACTGCAGGTCAATGTATAGTAGATGACATCAGCCGGCCATGCAGGAGAGAAGATGCTGGGGGGCCTGCATGAAATGGATGTGTAGGCATGTGCAAGTATCAAAATGCTGTCAGTTCATAGCATTGGAGCAGTAACTGTAGGATACATACATCTTCTGTTCTGTCTAGACACACACACACACACACACACACACACACACACACACACACACACACACACACACACACACACACACACACACATAGTTGACTGTAGTGTGAATAGAAACCCTACCTATCTAAGTACTCAGACTACAGAATACAGGACTTTACATAAGCACCATGGCACAAGTCTGACATTTACGAGACTACAGGTCAATTTATAGTAGATGACATCAGCAGACCATGTGGTAGAGAAGATGGGAGGCCTGCATAGGTTCATAGCTTCATAGGTTCACAGGAGGCTACTATCCTTATGGCCCTAGGGTGTTTACAAACCTAACTGTGTAAAAACATAAGTACCCTTATTGAACATACTTAGATGGTCATTGTTAGCATAGCAATTTTGTGAGCAGTGCTAGCTGGCCTTGTCCATGAGAGACATAGGTGCCACCACAGAAGTGACATTGCAATCATTCAACCAGTTGTCAAGGTTGCCCTTGAACAGGGTCATTGAGAAGCACTGTTTCACCTACAGTGGGAGCCTTCTAGAGAAGAGTTTCAATCACTCAGGGATATATCTGTCTCCCCAGCATGGTCTATTTATGTCACAGGCTAGGTTGAGAACCCTGGAACAAGTTATTCTTGTCCTATCTGATTTACAGATGTCCAGCATTTTTAGTAGGGCAGTGACTGACACTGCTCTGTAGGCCAGGCATAAGTCACCTCTCAGCATCCTGCATGATACTCAGTACAGTGACAGATTTGTCAGTCTTTCAATGTATGTTATGTTTGGAGGCCCTAGATTGTCCCATTCACAAACCTCTGTGTTTACTCCAATTGCTGTAGATTTCTGGTGAGGTGCAGACAGAAGAGAGCATTGTACTCAATTAGTGGTCTGATAAGGGTAGCGTACAGCAGAGCTATGACCTCCCTGTTCTTGGATGTGATGCTCATGTGTGTCTACCACTATGGACACATAATGATGAAAATGTAGATTACTATCAACATGTGTTCCTAAGTCTAACAACACTGTGTTTGAGTTTAGAGTGGTGTTATGTATATCATAATTAGTAGGGTACTTCATTGACAAAGGGGAGAATGAGGCATTGTTTGCTTTAAGGTTCAGTCCATGAGTTTGGCACCAGTCACTTGTCTATGTCAAACCCTTCTGTAATATGATACCATCATTGGGTGACTCTATATGAGTGTGCCCAGTTAACAATGATCTACAAACATGGTAAACCATAGGCCATCTACTGTTGCCTGGGCTTCAGAGAAGTAGTTTCAAAACAGTTGAGGGCCCAGCACAGATCCCTGTGGTATTCCACTGGTAAGTGTGCTAGTGGTGGAGGTGTAGTCCCCAACTTTGAGATTGTGTGTCCTGTCAGTGAGCCAGTTGCCCAGCCATCTAGTAATGTATGGCTTAATTCCCAGATGGGAGAGCTTCACTATGAGACATGAATAGGGATAGTGTCAAAGGACTTGGATAACTAAACGTAGGTAGTATGTCCTATTATTAATCATCAGGTCATTGGGGTCAGTATAAAAGAACTCCACAAGGTTTAATAAGTAGGATCTACCCTTGACAAAAACAAAATGGGTCAGACCAAGTGTGTTGAAGTTAACCTATGTCCCTGTGGATAAGATCCAAGCTGATTTCTTCCCTTGCCTTCCAAATAAGGCTTTCTAGCCTTATGGGTCAATAGCTGTAGTTCTGTATTTTGCCAGATTGATGTGCATTGCATATCATACAATATTTAATATTACTTTTTGTAGTGTAGGTGATATATGTGTGGAAAAGGTAGTGAGATACCAGGGCTACAGTGCTTGTGGGACGGGTGGCAACACATGGCTGCATTGTAATATGTGACATATTGTTAGATAGAGCCTTCAGTTTATGTTTCCACCTGTAATTTAATGTCATAGACAAAAAAATGGAATGTAAACAGAAGTAATACATAATCATATTTACTTTTTCGTGGTGAGCAGTTGGTTTGAGCAACATTTGGCAAAGTCTATGTGCATCCAAGATCCACATGTTTGCATATAGCTAAGTAGTGCACAAACATGAGCTGCAATGCTAAAGTCTGACAGTTAGTATTAAGTCTATAGAATACGCCTGCTGCTCAACTGACTCTGTGGCAGAACATAAATTTCTTTTTGGGTCCAGATGGTTCTGGGTTCAAATCCAGGTGCATCTAATACTTTTAAATACTTTTAAATAAGCATTATTAAGGCAATGGCATGAATTTCTATGGTATAGATGTTGCTGTGTATTGGCGTAGTGCAGAGGGGTTAAACATTATTGAGTGGAGGTAACCACAGCAGTTTGCATCTGCTCACCATTGCTGTATGATGGTGGGCGATGTGCACCTCCGCACAAACATGGAGCCCAAAAAGTGAAGAGATCCATTGCCTTTTCTGATACTTATGTCTGTTGTGTGTGATTCTATTTTTTGACCTGATTAAATGTGTTAAAATGTGGTAGATAGAAAAGTGGTGAAATGGGAGCAAGCAGGGGGAAGAACAAAGGGAAAGGAGGATGGGAATGTGCAGGAGGAATGTAGGAAAGAATCATAGCCATCTTTCTTTAACAGCGTAATTTGAAAATATTTGCAGAATATTAACTGAATTTGGACTGTCACCTCCAGAAAGAGGGGTGACCACAATGCAATCATGTTCTATAGCCAACTGGACAAAATTAAGTGTATCAAGAAGACACATGTAAAATGGAGAGGTATGTATGGGATAATTTTTTTGGTGGGGATAGGTGCCTATTTATTTTTTTATTTGAGACAGAAAGGAATGTTGGGGAAGGGATGTAGGTATGTCTGGATCAGGTAAGTTGGGTAGGTGAAGAAACAACTGCAGACAGGCAAGACAAATAAGACAAGAGACAGGGATGGTGATGGACAGAAAAGGTTGGGGGAACGTCATGATCAGGGGTGAGGGTGGAAACAACCCAGGCCCATGACCGTCCAGTTTGGAGACAATGAGAATTGTGTCTTCATCCACTGAACTGTCATTACTTTCCCCCTTAGTCTGCTGGTGGCTGGAGTGCTGGAACTCTCCTCCTCCTACAGAACATGATGGAAAGCAGCCTCTCCATCTGGTGTAGGCTTGCACCAATGGGGATGTGTACATCCCTATGTACCATCCCTTGCAACTCACTGTGGGTGATGAAATCACCACCTCTGCCACTACTCCTGGAGGATACCACTGCACCAGCCTCTGAGACTGGACTACCTGTGGGCACAGGTAGTGCAGGTTCAACAGAGGCACTGCTGCCAGGTTGGCATCCAGACTTTCTGGGTATGGCGCTGGAGCTGGAGGACAGGCTGATCCATTGGAGCTTACCTACCTCACTGTGCTGTGGAGCATTTAGTGATGTGGTACACATGGATGACATGTACACATTTTGATGACACATAATAAAAATAAAAAATAGAGAAAAATAGCAAAATTTTATTTTTAAAAATAAAATAAAAATAAAATAAAAAGTGAGATAAGGGTTAGGGCTGAGAGAAAAAAATAGATAAGATTAGTATTATCATGTGACATATAATGCATTAATACAATTATACAACTCTGTTATCTTACATTTTACATTTAAGTATACTTCCTAATAGATGCACACTATACTACAGATTGCTGCAAGTGATCTTTGAAATGTGCATATATTGCACATATGTGTGTTCCAGTTATACAGATTACAGTTTACATCAGGGCATTTGTGACACTGCTGTAAAGGTTTTTAATTTAATGGAAATATTATTGGAAAAATAACAGTATTGTATAGTTGTGAATTGTGTACTTGAAACCATAACCTCTGACTAAAGTCTAATATTGGACTCTTACAATTGGTTTGTGCTGCAGACTAGTGCATGCATACTTGATATTACAGTTGGGATATGCATGCTCAATTTGCTGCAACTCTATAAAATGCCAAAAATGCTGTCTTTAACTTTTAGTGCTACAATAACACATCTCTTCTGCTGCATACATGCCACTTGCTTCTTTCAATCTCTCCAATCTAGCCCCATGGGCCTGGACATTAAACTACTGATATCTGGCATCTGGGGGGAAAACAGAACAGAACAGAAGACTATTGTACATGCCACTCTTGCCTATATTCAGCTTTCTACATCTTACAAGTACTCTGTTTCGTTGATACTTACACAGCTGTGGGATGTCTGCAGTGCTAAATTCCTCCAATCAACAGTCAAGAGTATCCCTCTTCCTCTTCTCTAGGTCATTAAAATGATACATATATTGCTCTCCAGTGTGTGGGATACCAGTGGCACTGGGAACTGAAATCATTCTGCACACAACCAACTGCAACATCTTGTACAGTAATATGAAACCATACAATTGTTATTTGTACATTTTTTATATTTGGATGTAGTGCACTTAGTGATCACACAACTTATTATGATTTGTGCTTGCAAATATACAGCTCTATGTAACCTGTCTGTGTTTGTTGTTCATTTTTTAGTTATCTCACCAGTAATCTGAGACATGCAGTGTGTGAGCCATTCTATATCATTGGCCTTAACTTGTGTGAGGATATTCAATGGAAATAATATCATATGCAGTTTCCCACAAATGAAGGGCAGATTGGATGTTGCTGAACACAACCTGTGACTTGTGTGCTGTTTACTTACATTTCCAACCTTACATCTACCACTTGGTAGATCTAACCTGACACACCCACTGGATGTAATGCAGCTTGTAGTGCTGTTGTGTTTTTCTTCTCCCAGCCAGTAATCATTCACTGTTGCAATCCATTAAAAACAAACACTGAGGGAGTGCCAGTCCTATGTTTTCATCTCCTACATGGATCCAAGTATTTTGGATCCAGCAATTCTAATAATTTCACAACTCACTGCATCTTCACAGTGCTAACAGCCTTGAATCTATACCATATAAAAAGCTGACCATGTAGATAGGCAAACTGATAGTGAGGAGACTTGTTTATTTGGAGAAGGCTGAACATACATTATTACATTGGGATATATCTGCACACAGGATTACTGAACATCAGAAGGTATGTTTGCATTTTGTCAGCTTACATACTGCATTTGCTGGAATGTAATTAAGAAAAATCTGAAGCAAAGACTTTTACACTTGTATCTTTATGCATTAGTTAGAAGTGTACTGATGCCATGGGCATGTCTGTCTTTTCACAGGTATACATAATTGCCAATGTGTGAAAATGGAATACTCTGTGATAAATATGTACAAATGTTTCAGGGACAGTTCCTTTGATAGCACTTATAACATTTCAAAGATGGTTTGTTAGCAACATGTGTCATTTGCCTGTTCCTTTTTTGGGGAGGAGCAAGATTATAATACTGTTATGACCCAAACATGTATATGCTGCTACTGTTACTCTCCTTTTTTGCATCCATCCTGCTGTTTGTATTTCACATCTATAGACTGTTTTATGTTTCTCCAGTGGGTAATACTTAGAGGCTACATTTTCTGTTTTATCTGGAAACAGTTATTTTGCAGTTGTGTGATACTTATGTGTATTATCCTTTTGTTGACTTTTAGGACATCTAGGAGTATGCCACCCAGGTGTGTCAATCCTTGGAGACTACCCTTCACTGTTGCTGAAAATCAGGTGATAGTGGATGCCTTTAAGCAACATGGTGCATTCCTGCTTGACAAGTGATGGGGAGATATGGCACGCAGAATGCAAATATGGTGCCAGATTGTAGATTATGTGACTGCTGTAGGTGGCCATGACAGGGCATATGAGTAGGTGCACCATAGGGCCACTGACATGATCACATCTGCACAGAGGAGAGCAGCTGCACTGGGCTATGATCAGATGGTTACGAGGGAAGGGCCTGCTATGAAGCTACCACTAACACCAAATGAAGAGTTCCTGGCTAATATCAGGGATCCAAATAGCTCCCAGGAGAGTGCAGAACAGCATGCACTGGACATCAGTGCAACAGTGTCAGGAACAGCAAGCACATCCCAGGAGGAGCTTCCAGGTAGGCTATGGTATCTCAACAGTTGGATACTGTTGTATACTAAAACAATTAAAATCAATACATTACTTCTGTGTTACAATAATTTTTTGTGGGGGATTGAAGATTGTTGCAGTTAACAACACATTCTGATAGATTAGCTTAGGTTGGAGTTGTCAGCCAAGTTCTTGTTAAAAGTGCAGTTAATGGACATATAAAGGGGTAGAATAATTACCCCCTTTGTTACTGATAATTGTGATGATGATGCCTTACATTTTGCTTAACTTCTTCCAGGACCATCTGGCTTGCAGAGGAGAATCTCATTCATCTGCAGATGGTATCCCAAACATTTTATGTCAGTAATGCTGAGCAATGTAAAGAAATATGTTAGTGAGTGATGTTGATGTCCAACCTGTTGTGTGTATTGCTGGACTGTCTGTTATAGTGGTACCACTATTAGTTTGTTAGCATATAATAGACTATAGTAGTGTAGGTGTTAATATTTTCCTGTGTTTGTTGCTTTTTATCACAGGTGATCCTCACAGTAGAAGTGTGGGACCTCTACCACTTGATGTCAATGTATCAGCATACTCTGATGATGATGCTGGCCAAACAGAGGCATATTCAGGTGGTGCAGAGGTTGAATCTGACACTGAGGTTGACATGCAGCCACCCCCTGCAAGTCCATCAGACACAGCCAGTAGGTCTAAGCTTATCCATTCCAGTGAGCCCACAGATATTGGACAGTTGGAGGGTGAGGCAATTGATCAGGGAAGTGTGGTTACTGTGACTTCAGTATCTGTTGACTCTGCCCATAGCCAAAGTGTTAGTATGGTGCCACATTGCAGGGTTGTTAGGGGTGCTCAGAGGAGACTTGTTGTCCCTCCTCCACCTGATCCAGGTGTCTCTTCCCATGCTGCTCAACATATGTTTAGGGCCATTATGGAGGCACAGGTATGTTTCCATACATGCTCCAGACAAATGCTCAGGGCTGTAGATAGTGCACAGTTTGACATGTGTGACTGTCTCCCCAGTGTTTCCAATTTAATGGACTAGATGAATGACACATTGGAACAAGTGGTGTCAGTGACGGAACAAGGGGTGTCTGTCATGGAACATGCATTGTCTGTGATGGAATGTCTGCTGGGAGGGGAATGCCATCTTTGTGGGTATAGTCCAGTCACATCATCTGCTGTTAGCTAACATGGCTGTGCCTGATCATGTTCCCATATTGGCAATACTTCCACTGCTCTAACAATGGGTGAGCTGCCCACACCCAGACATGGCAGGCCATGGGGTCATGGTTCTGGGTGTCCAGATGAAGGTAGCTCATCCAGCAGACATTATTCATGTTCAGGTAGCAGCAGTGCATCTGACCGTGGGCATGGAAATGCCAGTGCAACTCCTGACAGAGCCAGTTCTCATGGTCAGGGATGACAACAATGAAATGCCACCTGTATCATGCACATCTCACACCTTTACAACTTACAAAGATGTATAGCTAGCACAGAGCTTGGCTGTGTTCATGCAGACACTCACAAACCAATTTCACCTGGAGTACATCTGCAGACACATGCACAACAGTTGCATGGTTTAGCCATGCAACTAAAAACTCATTTTGTCTCACTGGCCATTTGTTCATTTCTCCAAATGTCTGCCTGCTGCTCTTTCTTACTCACACCCACTCACCGACTTTTTGTGTCAACCTAGGCTTCTTGCTCACCACACAACACCCTGTGCAAGTGATAATTGTGCCATATACCTATTTTCTATCTTTTGGATTCAGGGATACATAAGCTTTGTCTGATGTGCATGGCACATAGCTGACTTAGTGCTTAGTATATCGGCATTTGTGTTGTTGAACTGCTAATTTTATCTTGACATGTATTGGTCTTAAGAAGTAAGACAGTTGATAGCATTGATATTTCCCAACTTTATTGTGAATGATCTTGTGAGTGTTGTGAAGTCTGAAACTGCAATGAGTAGCATTACTTTCTAACTTCTTTCTTTAATGATTTTCCAGTACAAATGTATGGTGTTAAACTGAGGGCATGCAGTGATCATCAGTACTTTTGAGAGGTATGAATGTATGAATCGTTGATGCCTGAGGTCTGCTACTTAATGTGGACACATATATGTCAAATAAGTCTCTGCTGTTACATGTTAAAGTCATTTGTGTACAAATCTACCACATTTTACTTGCTTACTGTACCAAGTCATGAAATGCAAAGATATGCCACTCATTCACATTAATACACAATACACTCCAGGTTCAGAACTTACCTTGTAAATGGAACAGTTGTCACAGTTTTAGTTCAGGGCTGACTCTGTCTGATGTAAGCAATACATAGTCAATACATGGGGAGGCGCAGGTTGTGAGAGTTACCTGGCATCAATGTTAGTATATGTATGTGCATAGGAGGAAGGTTTTAGGCCCTTAGGTGGTGAGTGAGTGTGCTATGCATTGTCTCTTAACCAATGCAAGGGACTATTGAACATGCCTAAGTTTGCCTACACCCACAGCAGCTGCTGGTTCCCCCTCTGACACTAATAGAGTGGAAGCCTTTTCTGTTTACGTATAGCCTACCCTGTTCCCTGGGTGGTGCCTTAATTTCTATATGTGTGCAATCTATGGCACCCAGTACTTCAAGGTAGTGTGCTACATGGTAGAATTCCTGCATATTTCTGGCCATCTCCTCAAGAGTATAGGGAAAATATATGTGGTCACTGGCATGTTGGAGCATAGTATTCAGGAAATGATGGATGATCCTGAATGCTGATGTCTGTGATACTCCTAGCATTTCCCCTGTTGGTCTCTGAAAGGTACCTGTAGCTAAGATTCTAAGTGCTACACATACATTTGTCTCCAGTGAGATGGGTTCTCCTCAGCTGCCCCTGGCTCTGAGTTGAGGATAACATAGGTTGCAGAGTTCCTGCAGTGTGTTTCTAGCCACCCTGTAGTGCCGAACAATTTTCAAATCATGTAGGTTGCAAAAGGTTAAGCAGGGCCTGAAAACTCTTCTCCTCCTTGGCCTTGGTCTATTGGCAGCAGCAGCAACATATACTTCAGCCTGTTGCACATACAAATGAATTAAAGCAGCAGCAGCCCCCTAACATTTTTTCCTTGTAGACTGCTTTTTGTGCCTATATTCCAGTAGGTTTTGAAATTTACAGGTAAAACCAGCACTGAGTCTACAAGGTTGCTTTATAACTTGTTGAATACCTCCACCATGTTGGATTGGTTGATTAGCACACAATTCCCCTGCTTTTGCTATAATTAGCATGCTGCTGTGTTTATCATGGTTGCATGGTGGTGCGAGCCTCTACATGGCACTTACTGAATCTAAATCTCTGTGATACCATGTATGTTTTATTGAATTTAGCAAAGTGTTTTGACTGCTGTGTGCACCTAACTGGGAGAGGGATACATCCAGTTTAGTTATGTATTTATACCTTTCACAGATAGAAAACTTTAAGTTAAATAGATAGGAGTTTGATTTTAGTGCATGTGCCAGTTTTCACACTGCCTTTGGATTTCATATGCGATAAGTTTGGCAATAGAAGTTGACTTTATGTGTTGCCACTCCATAATGACCAGTGCTACCATGTGATGTAGTTAATGAGAAAATAAAGAATGACTAGGAAAATATTACACTGGGAGATTTTTATATGAGAATAATGTGTTCAATGCCTGACCACAGAGATCAGCTGATCATAAGTGGCTTATTTACTCAAGACAGTTGAAGGATGGTACACTTTCGATAGTAGGAAGGAGGAAACATTAACTGCACACACTATCCACCATAAGTACAACAGCATTGTGTTTAGTGCAATTCATTACAGTAAGTATTAAACAAGAAAATAAAAGAAACAATGAAAAACAAGTAAAATCTGAAGCCAAGGTACTCTAAGAAACACAGGACCTGTAGCAATATATCTAACATTCACTTAGATCCTTAAATCCACAATGACCTTTACACTAGACCAAAAAAGATTTACTTAATGCAGAGAATGCAAAAAACAGGTCTAAATGGATAGATCATTAAAGCACCTGAAGTGCAAACATTAAAAAAGTAATTGCCTGACTTTTTCTCTAATTTTAATGTCCAGCAATTAGTCAAATAGTGAGGACAGTAGGATTGCCACTTTGAAAGAGACAAAAGCCTAATAAAGTCCACATCTTGCTCCATCAAATATACACTACTTCTCTTTCAAAGTTAATAATCATTCTAGCAGCAGGTTTGAAGAAACTAAATAATATGCTAAAGGCAACAATTTAGCAGATATATAAATATGCTGCACATGTTAAAATATATTTTGTACTGTTGTTTTGACAACTACTGTGTTTATTGAGACTGTTAACACTAGATAATTATGTGGGTCTAAAAATCATACTTAAAAAATTAAGGTAAGAATATGATTATATAATATTTGTACATTGTTTTAGCAATGTGCACAATTTTCCCAAATTCAGATTTTATTCATTCCTGCAATATTATTTATATAGTACGCAAAATATATGTATTTTTACTACAGAGAATATAAAATTTAGCTGGAGAACAGATCCATTATTTCTCTTTTATAAAAAATGAAGGTTTAGACTTCTTTGCGGACTTCTAAGATGTGTCACAGAGAGGATTCTTTTGATATGTCTAACTGCCAGCTAATGGTCACATTTCAGATCACCCAGGATCCCAATTAAATCAAACAAAAGCAAAATCTGGCAACTAATTTAAATGCAAATAGGGGAAAAAATTGGGGCATATTCTTCATAAATTTTAGGTCTTACAATAACTTAAAATTCTTGACAAGTAGTCACCAAAACTGAATTTTCTGACAGAAACCATGATTTCCTGACAGAGACTCTGATTTCCTGACTTTCAGGAATAATTCCTAATAGGTGGCAACCCTAGACTACAGGAAGACAAGTCTGAGTTGCAGTCTGCATAGTATTAAGGAAGCAAACAAAGCAGCAGAAATCAGGATTCAAGATGTTTCTCTGTGCAGACTATCCATATGAGCATTTTACTTTCTGTTCCATATGCAACAACAGCAACAACAATGTCTTGTATAAAAGTTTTCTCGCATTTATTCATAGTGGCTTATAGCTAATATTTTAATTATTAGTGAAGAGTATCCACATAGCATTGATGTGGCTGTGGGTATCCACCATTTTTGGAGGGAAACTGTTTGCCTAACAGCTGATAAAAGTTAAGGTTGCTTGGCTCACTTGAAGATTGTCCACTAACTGTGATCTTGTATAAGATAAGTAGTTGGGTTTGTGGCAGCATGTAATATGATAACAGGAAATAAGTATTGCCATTGAAGAGGTATCACTAGCCCTTCATCAGAAACAGTGTTTAATTAATTCTCACTTACTATTGATAAGACTGAGCTGGAAAGCACTGGGCTCAGACTGAGGCCGATGAAATTATGTGCAATCAGTGATTATAAAACTATTCTGTAGCTGGTGATGTAAGTTTATTTGTGTGTGACAGGTGTCACTCATAACTCAAGGCAGCAGTGCGAAGTGTACATTTGCCATCAGCTCTTGAGATCAGTCACTCCTTGCATAAATCATAGGTGCCAGTATTTTGGATTTAGTCTCTGTAACCCATATATTTCATTATTTTTGTGGCTGCACTGAGACTCAAACTCCATACATTTGTTACATTATTTTCCAATAGTGGGATGGGATATAAACTCTATACTGTGGATGTTACATTTCTGGATTGCATTGGTTGACAGATATCATAAACTGCACTATTATAGATTGAAAAATAGCTTAGTCACCAAAAAGTATTTGTACCGGGCAAGCATAAGACAAACATACAGCAAGCAGTATGTATTACACACCAGTTATTATTATTATTTTATTTTTTAGTTAGCATAGTCTGTACATCAGTATGATGAGCTCTAAGGAATATTCCAGAATGTAAGTGGCACAGCTGCTTTAACAGTGTAATTAAAAAAGGACTCACACTTACCAGTTTAAGTAAAAATGTCATAATAACCAGCTTGTGTACAGTCAAAGTTCAGTCCACTGAATACTGGGGCAACTTAGCCTCGACTCTAGGTGTGCAATAGTCAGCTAAATGGCCAACATGTGAGCTCATAGATGACCTTAAATGCAACTTGAATTAAAGATGCTAAAGGTGGAATTGGTGATGGGACATATGGATTTCTAAGTAAGCCAAGAGAACGGGACACCGTGAAGCTCCTGAAAGCAATAAGGGCTATTTTCAAAAAGTTTCATTAGATTTTCATTTTGTAAAATAATCACAACAATATTTGCAGTCAGAGATTTGTGAACCTAATAAATGAAAAAAGTTCAACTAAACCTCACACACAAGAAAAAAAACAACTATTTACAGGAGTGTACATTATCCATCAAGTCATTCAAGTTACTATACATTACATTAAATCTAAAATGCAGTTATTTTTGCTTGTCAAGCAGATCTCTAAAGTTTTGTCCATGCATTGTAGCAAATGGTAATCCAGGTTGTTCTTGACTTAATTGTAATGATTTCCAGGTGACAGACGTCAGTTACAGTATTTATAAATTCTTTGAAGAAGGGTGTAGATTTGTTCTTCCAATTCTTTGAAGGAGGGTGTAGATTCATTCTTCCAATTCTTTGAAGGAAGGTGTAGATTCGTTCTTGGTTGTGAAGAAACAGAGGTGACATGACAACTCATGACTGTTCACCAATAGCTTATGAGCAGTGTGGAGGAGGTGGGATTCAGTTCAAGATTCCAAGGTCAAGAATAAATTATGTCCAGAGTATAAAGAGGGGAGCTGATTTTGATATTTCCTTTAAGCATTTTAAAGAGTGTGCAGTCAGAATCAAACTGATTAACAGCAATAGATGATGTTTTTAATGCTTCTGCTTATGTGCAAAGCTGTCTATAATGTTAGTAAAGTGTCAGAAGCTGGTTATAGTAACTTTAGTAAAATAAAGCGCAACCTTCTAGAATGTTTTATGGTTCCACCTGAAAGTTATAGCAAAAAGAAATAAAAAAGTTAATTGCATGGAGAAACCTCAAATTGTGTCAGCGATTTAAATGCAAATTGGGGAAGTATGCACATACTTTATTAACTGAGTGAGTGAATATAAAGTTAACCATATCTGAGAAAAAACACTCTGTACTTTGCCTAAAGATATGATCACAGGGTCATAGGAAGTTACTAGGCTATTGGCCCTGAGAAACTTATAAGCCTAGCCAAGAGTTTAGCCCATGTATAGACAAATCAGCAACCAATGCCCCTGTCCAGCAGGGACATGGGAGGAATCCCAAGGATGTATTTTCTATTTCCCATCCAGTTATCCAGGTTGCACTTAAAAAGGGGTAAAGAGGTACTCTGTTTGACATGGTGAGGGAGTCTATTCCACAGATGGGGTAGTCTCTGGGATACAAATTTGTCCCTCTAACAAGTCTTATTGATGTCACAGACCAGGTTGAGACTGCATGTGCAGGTTACTCGAGTGCAGCATGACTTACAGATATGCAGTAGTCCCATCAAAGCTGGGTCCGAGATCACCTTGTAGTCCAGACAGAAATCACCTCTAAGGAGTCTGTACGAAACAGAGTAGAGGGATAGAGTTTTTAGCCTATCTGTGTATGGTAGATTTTTGAGACGCTGGATTCTCCTGATGAAGAACCTCTGTGGTCTCTCCAGCTGCTTCATGTGCTTTGCGAGGTACATGCTGAATGGGGTGTTGTACTCAATAATGGACCTTATAAGGGAAGAATACAGGATGTTATGACCTCCTTGTCCCTGCATGAGATACCCTTACTTACAAGGTGGGCCATGTAGAAAGATTTCCTTACAATGGAAGTAGCATGGTGGTCAAAAGTCAGGTTGCTATCAATCTGGGTGCCCAAATCCCTCATGATTGACTGCATGCTTAGGACATTGTTATTAATGTGATATGTTGTAGGGACATCACTCTCCCTAAAGGGGGATGATGATACATTTTTTTGTATTCAGCTTGAGGCCATATTTCTGGCACCATTCATTTTTTGGGGTGAGACCCTCTCGAATGATGTTCATGTCACTAAGGTAATTGATGACAGTGCAAAGCTTGCAGTCATCTACATACTTGGTCAACCGTAGCCCACTGGTTTTGGGCTGTACCGCAGAAAAGTATATCTCAAATAACAGAGGACCCAAGACCAAACCCTGGGGTATGCCACTTGATACAGGTCTACTGCTTGAGGTAGCTTCCCCTATTTTAACTAGGTAGGTTCTATCAGTGAGCCAGTTAGATACCCATCTGGTAACATATGGTTTGATGCCTAGTTGAGAGATTTTATCTATCATGCCCAAATGGGGAATAGTGTTGAAGGCTTTGGCTAGGTCAAGGTAGGCAGTGTGCACTGTCTTCCTCTCATCCATGGCTTTGGTGACTATCTCAAAAAATTGACCAAATTTAACAGACATGACCTCCCTTTGACAAAGCCAAACTGTGTGGGATTAAGTGTTTGGAGGTTGCCAATATCCTTGTTAATGAGGTCCATGATAATCCATTCCATGGCCTTGCAGATCAGGCTAGTTAGGCTGATGGGTCTATAATTTCTCAGCATAAGTGGATATTCCACCTTTGTTTAAATGGATGACAGTGGCTATCATCTACTCAACTGGGACAAAGCCAGTAGTCAGACTTTCATTGAATAGGGTGACTAATGGTGCTGCAAGTTCCTGTCTGAGTTCATGTAGGATGCATCCTGAGATGTAATCAGGTCCCATGGAGGCTGTATTTTTAGCCTTTGAGAGAGCCGTGATGACCTGAACTCTAGATATAAAGGGAAGGGTGCAGGGCAGGTATTGGGAATGTCCTGATTCACTGATGGGGGACAGAGGGGTGAAATGTTTGCTGAATCTGTCAGCCAACAAGTTTGCTATATCTATGACATTTGTATATGTGGTGTCCTTGACCACCAGTTCTGAACAGATCTGGGTGCTTCCTTTGAGATTATGGACATATGTGAAAAAGGGCTTATGATAGTCTCTAGTAGATGTGGTCAATTTGGACTCAAAGTTTGCTTTGGAGGATTTCACTAGTGCTCTTACTTGCTTGTTTAGGCTAAGGAGAAATTGTTTACAATTGGCCACCTACTCCTTCTTGGTCCTGGACAGCATTTTTTTTCTTTTGTTAAAGAGTTTATTTATTGCGATGTCCACCAGATGGATTTACTCTTCCTTGCAGAGGAAGATTTAGTCTTGTCAGATATTCCTGATTCCATGCATCTATATAAATGTCTGTATAGTAATTTGGTATTGTTTTGTATACTGGTTTCACTATATTCTTGACTGAATCTAAGATAGTTACTATACCCTAGCAACTTACTTAATTAGAGCAAATCAGATGTGGTGAATGGTTCTTGTTGTTGTCAAGTCCAAGACAAAATGCAGAAGGCTATGTCTCACTGACAGACTTCTCAAAATTATACCTAAAATATTACTGTTGGGATAGCTTGCAGAATGACATTGTTTCTGTTCATCTGACTTCTAGTTCCGAGGCAAAACCCCCATTGCTGAAGCTGGCAGCATTTAGCATCTACCTGTAAAAATACTCATACAAGAGATGCATCAAATGTTTCTATCTGTGAACTGTTAAATTTTCTACCTGGCAAAATTCTGCCTAGGATTTGTCAAATACTGCAAAATATCTGCTGCAAAAATTATTTTCCCTGATCTTGACAAATGTACACTGTCCTATCTGACGTGTGCCCAAAATTAGGCTTGGATGCTCTACACGTTTCCATTTTTTTTTTAAACAGGACATTTTTTCCATGTAGGTATTCACCCCAAAAATCTTTTCATTCACAGTGACCTGACTATCCTTTTTATAGATGATTTGTGAAAAATAAATCCTAGCACCAGTACAAGCTATACTATCTAAGACTGCTGTCAGTTCCTTACTAACAGTCAGAGAATCTTTTTCAGTGACATCATTTGTACCAACATGACTAAAATAGATCCATACTTCCTTACATTAAGGTGTTCCTAGGCTTGCCTCACATCTTCTATTCTTGCTCCTGGTAAGCATAACACTATTCAATGTTCATTATCATTTCTGCAAATATAAGTATCAGTTCCTCTAATAATTGAATCTCCATTTACAAGAATATCTTTGCTGGCCAGCTTTGAAGAATCTTCAGCTTCTAATACAGTAAGATTTGCTCTATAAATTATTATGAAGGATAGATCTTCATCACTATCAGGTTTATTTATCCCACTGTTTTCATTTGGTATTAAATTCCCATCCAGCTGGTATTGTAAATCCACAGCTTGAGCCATGTAGCCAACATCTGTCTTTATCCTCTTTTTTTCTTACAGTAATGTTCTTCAATTCTTCCACTTTCAGTTTTGATTTCTTCCTTTTCACCTGCCCGTTGCCACTTTTTTCTACCATCTCCATTGGGAAAATCATGCCTTTTTCTGTAGACTGAAGGTTTTCTGATATATAAAAATATCATCATTCTCTGTAACCTTTGTGTTACATAACAAAGCAGGGTCCTTTTTACTACATATTCTCTTTCCTTTACAGTCATTAATCAGTTTATTTTTCTTCCTTGTTATTTGTTGTGAACTTCTTCCTTTCTTTCTTTTTTTGTTTCCTTCTAAACAAACTGGATCCTCAGATTGCTGAATACTTGCATCCAGAATTCCATAGTTGTCAGGGGCATTGTCTTGTTTCATAGGGGTTGAATGATCTTTGCAGAAAATAGATGCATCATTTCCTAAATGTGTTCTGTTTGTTCTATGCCTAACATTATTTAGTTCATCAGTCCAGTCATTAATATATGAAACAACAGTTCTCCAAGCCATGCCAATTGCACAAGTGCAATCATCATCATTAAGTCTAGATTTACTTCTAACAATGGTAAGAAAATCATCCAGCTTTTGACATGAGGAACCCAGATCACTAGTGTTATCAGCTGTTACCTTTAGATATACATAGCATTTATTGCACTGTACAGTATATTTGTGCGCTAGCAAATCAGTAATTGCATGCTCATTTAACGATTCCATATTCAGCTTCAAATTAATAAAATATTGTAAAAGAAAAAAATAATCAAAATCAGTATACACAAAATTCAAAGAGAACTTAAATCAACTTCTATGACAAAAATCACATCAGCAATATACAACTAGATACTAAAGTACAGTAAAGTTATTCTGACCATACAAGTTCTACAAGCCAGACAATAATTGTGATTTTGTTACGTTCCTTTGCGCAGTAGTTTCTGCTCACTATCACTCTCATTCACACTTCTTTTTAACAGTAAAGCTAAATAAATCACAAACCAAGATAGGATTGTTTAGATATGCTCAGGATTTTCCTCTCTCCAGTCTGTGAAAATTCATAGCTGTCTAGGCCCTTTATGTTGGCTAGAGCCTGCCTGTCTAAAACCTATGCCTTTCTAACAACCAACATTGAAATGAAAGGTAAAACAACAAAATATGAATCAAAGTAAATTTTGTTAACAAGCAGTCCATTCCTACTTACAAACAGTGAAAAACAGTGATAAAAATACAATATTTTATTTCATTTATTTATTTAACATTTGTTTACCTGGAACATCCAACTTGGAACAAAGCCAATTTTCAGGGGAGGCCCGGGAAGAAATGTTCCAGATGAATGTCTTTGTAATATGCAATATAAATTCAAATTAAACTTCTCTCACTAGTCAACTCCACAGTAAATCACAAACCAAGATAGGATTGTTTAGATATCCCCAGGACTTGGATGATTCTTGTTGTCAGGTCCAAGACAGAATGCTCTGTCTCACTGACAGACTTCTCAGTATAATATCTAAAATATTATCATTTGCTCAGATCATTGGCAGGTGGTGGATGGCATAAAACAATTGTGTTCCTCCATGCTTCCAAAGTAGAAATTAGTTCACCCCAAAGACAATATAGAAAGCTTCCTAGTACAGACTTTGCGTGTCTAGCTGCATTGAAGCATCTTTATGTCCTAGCCTATAAAGTAATTTAATTTCAGATATTTTTCTAAGGTTTTCTGGACTGAGTTTAACCCTACAGTTTCTTCTGTTAACATATACATTTAAATTCTTCTACTAAATTTATCTCATCTTGTGGGACTCCTTTCCATAATAAAAATTCACAAACCCATTCTATCCCTAAATGGGTTTGTGAATTTTTATTATGGAAAGGAACCCCACAAGATGAGATAAATTTAGTAGAAGAATTATTAGAAATAGTTTTGAAAAACAGAACAGTTATTTAATGATTGGGAGAAAGTATTCTCTTCAGAAAAAAGGAGTAGCCATGGGGTCCCCATGTGGTGGTGCAGTGGCAAATATGGTAATGGCATACTGGGAAAAAGAATATTATTTTCAAAGTATAAGATTCTATGCACGCTTCCTGGATGATGTATATATTTTATGAAAAGGGAGTCTAGTGGAATTATATGTTTTTTGGAATATATCAATAATATGACAGAGTTCTTGACCTTTTCTCATGAAATAAATAGAGATAGAACAGCTTAATTGGATGTATTATTAGAAAAGGATTATGAAAACAAGAAATATATTACAAAAATACATTGGAAGAAGACATTTTCTAACATTTTTTACACTTTGATAGCACACACCCATACCATCAGAAAAGAGGAGTAGTGAAAGGGCAATTGGTACGTGCAGCAAGAATAGTGACAAGGGAAGCAGATTTTGAAAAAGAATGTGATTTTATGAGGTCTCTATTTTTAAAAAGAGGGCACTCGGAGAAGCTAGAGGAGAATTTGATAAATGAAGTGAGCCAAAAACTTATTAGTGTTTTTATAAACCACTATTATGCAGGCGATTCCCTCTTCTCCAATGTTGTGGGTAGAATCTGGAACAAACTTCCTTATACACTCACCTCACTCTCATCCTCTCTAAATTTTTAAAAAACACCTTAGAGACCACCTTAAAATACATTGGCTTTGCCCCTGCTCAAAGCCTGATTGAATCTACTTTTCATCTCTCCCCTCCCCTGGTTCCTACTCTCTTGCTTCCTTAACAATTACCCTCCCATATCTTATGAACAACACTATAACAAGTTTCCTAATGTTCTAATGTTTTAGTTTTGATTGACTTCACATGATCCCTACTAAAGCATTAAGACTTGTTTATTTTTTACTTCTACTCTAATGAAACGTTGCATTATTGTCTTATTTTGTAATGTGAAACTAGTATTTTTTTTAGAATATTTTGAATGTATTAATTTACTCATGTTGGAGCTTTTCTCCTCGGGCCTCTACTGAAAAGGGATATGTATCCAGCTAGACTAGAAAATAAATAAATAAATGAATGTATGAATATGAATGAGAATAATATTAATTTTCAAAAAATAAGGCAATTACCCCCTACAGAATTAGTTGAGGATGAAATAAAAATGTATGATTTAAATACCCTCAAAGGAGGGAAGGTGGTTAATTATAGGAATAGCTTTAGTACAACATATTTTGAGGGGGCATGTTCACGTAGAAGAATCCTAAATAAAAACTGGCAGTTACTTAGAGACAATATCACACTTAGGGAAAAACAGGACCCAGCCTCAAATATTGTGTATAGGAGGGATATCGTCTATATTGTCTTATTGAAGTTTTAGAATATCGAATCTGATATTGTTGACACCATATCATCGAATTCTGAAACATCGAAAGATAAAAAAATGCCTAAACACAAAAATAAGGGAAAACCTACCTTTGCAAGCAGGGGGAGCCCCCGTGCACCCCCCCCCCATTGTATCTGATGAAGTCTTCAGAGGCAGACAAAAGTGCTTATATCACGATTTTGTTACATTTGCATTTAATAAAAATTTCGATCTGAGACAAGATGTTGCTGTGGAGCTGCTTTACTTTGCTTTTGGATGGGTTGGTTTGTTCCAGAGTTTTCTTAGTCTGCAGTACCCTTGAAAATAATCCCATCTTCCATCAACATTTCATCTCTGTAAGGAAAATAGGTTTGCACTTCAGGTGGTACACTAGATTGCTTTGACAGCCATCCAACATTAATGTAGTGATTGAGCTTTTGCAAAATTGGATCAGACTTTGTTTGATCTCTTAACTCAACAAGCCTAGTGGTAGATAAATTATGTACTGCCATCACATCAAAGTCAAAATTCTCTGTGTCAAGCTGTTCTGTCATATTTCTGGGTAGTCTGGATAAAGCAGTTTGCCTTTTGTATAGACCATTTTGAAGTTGCAGTTTGAGCATCATTCTTTGTAATCTTGCTGGAGCTGAATGCATAGGCTTCTTTAGAATAGTAAGGTTGGTGGTCAGTTTCAATCTGAATAGCTCAACCATAAATATAATCATGAAAACTTTGAACATGCAAATATTATTGCCAAAAGTTTTTTCTCAATTTCAGCATACTGCATCTCACACTGGATAAGTGTTTTAGATGCATAGGCTACTGGTCTGCCCTCTTGAAGTATAACTGCACCAAGACCAAATTTTGAAGCATCACAGGAAAGAGTGACTGGTTTGTTCACATCATAGTATCTTAATGTAGGTGTGGTGACAATTTTCTGCTTAAGGCCTTCAAATGCCTTTGATGCTGTTCTAACCATGACCATGCAACATTTTTGCACATCAGCTCTCTTAAAGATGCTGTCAACTCACTGAAGTCTTGTATACATTTGCCTAAATAGTTGACCATGCCTAGGAAACACTGTAGAGCTTGAACATTGCCTGGTGCTGACATCTCAAGAATAGCTGCTTGCTTGGTCGGGTCTGGTCTCAGGCCAGTGCTGGTAAATAAATGACCTACATATGTAACTTCTAGTAGTCTAAATTTGCACTTCAGAGGATTGAGCTTCAAATTTACTTCACATGCTGTGTCTAGAACTCTCTTTAGGTTTCTGTCATACTCTGCTTCACCATAGCCTCCAACTAATAAATCATCTACTATTATAGCACAAGGTTAACCTGAAAAAGTTTGCTCCATTGCATGCTGAAAGACTTCACTTGCAGAATTTATTCCAAATGGCATCCTTAGGAATCTGTATCTGCCAAATGGGGTACTAAAAGTGATTAGTAATGAGGATTTGCGATCAAGCATCATTTGCCAAAATTAACTTTTTGCATCCAAGACAGAAAAAACACTGGCATTCTGTATTAAGGCTGTGACCGCTTTGACTGTGTGCATTGGATGATATGGTCTCTTCAATGCTTTGTTCAAATCTCTTGGGTCAATACATATTCTGATTTCATCTGAGCCTTTTTTGTGAGCTGCTACCATAGATGACACCTATTCAGTTGGTTCTGTAACTGTAACTAGACAAATTACACCTTGCTGCACCATTTTATCCAGATGAGCCTTAACTTTATTTTGCATAGCTATCAAAGTGCTTTTTGTTAGTCTGACTACTGGAGTGACCTCTGGGTCTAACTTCATGGAATACACAACTGGAAGTTTGCCCAACTTGTCATCGAAAACATCAGCATACTTTGAGAAAATGACTTCAGGAAAATTGGAATGGGGAGATGTACTTATGTGATGAACTTTGGTAAAAGAAAGCAGATTCATTCTCAGACTATCTTTGAGACCCAGAAAAGACTGCACTGGTCTTCAGAATATATAGACTAACAAGCTATAACAGCTCATGGCCAAATAACATGAAGGCATCAATGAGCCTTTGGTTTGGATTTCTTCACCTCCATAAACAACAAGTTTCACACTACTGGCCAGATTGAGTTGTTCATTAGTTCTCACTTTAGGAAATGTGTCTGCAGATATAACATTACACTTTGAACCAGTGTCTACTTTAAGCTCTGTGGATTTACCATTGATCTGGACAGTACAAAGCACTTTGCTCTTTGCCAACAAAATCACTGTACCGTCTCTTTCACCAACTACTGATACACCGTCTACATAGAAAGCTGACTGCTGAGGGCTCTACTTGATCAACTTGCTTTTTTGTGTGACCTTTCTTTACAACTGTGTGAGATTTACTTGATTTGAAAACTTTTGAAAATGGTTCCATATTTTACACTTGTGACATTGCTGACCAAATGCTAAGCATTTCTCTCTTTTAGATTCATGATTTGCACCACAATTACGACAGTTAACAATAAAGCTGGACTTGGGTTTTGCTGATTCACGCCTGTACTGCATTGAGCATGCTCCTTTAACTGAACTAGTCTTAGAACTTGTTGGAAAGCTACGTGGCTTGCTTGGTGAGCCTGCAGGTGCTGTGGCTGCCATGTGCTTAGGCCTACTTCTGTTTGCCATGTGTTGTATACTATTTACATTTGCTCTACATCCTGCTGAAACCATGCTCTTGTCACTTACAAGCATACTTGTATGTTTTTCTGTCACTTTGTGGATTTGACAACTCTCTATGATTTTACTTAACATTAAATCAGTATCATGAAGCAAAATCTTTCTTACAGCACCACCACTGATACCACACTTGAGCCGGTCCTTTATTAACTCATCTTTTAAGTCACCTAACCAGCACATTTTAGCTTTGTTTCTCAGGTCATTTATATAAGCTGCAAATGATTCTCCTGGTTTCTGATCTCTCGTGTAAAACAAATGCCTCTCTAATGTAATACTTGTCTGGGAGTTACACATTTCTCTGAATTTGCACTTCAAACACTCAGTGTCTTCTCTTGATTCAGCCTGTACAACAATATGATGATTTTCACCTTTCCCCTCATATACTGCTGGCACATATAGAAATGAACACTCTCTTTCTATGGCCTCTGACCCAGCTAGGTTTAACAAAATGAATGTCTTGGTGCATGCATTTTTATCTGAATAAGCTGATTATATAAAAATATTGTACTCTTGCTCAAATATTCTCCAATTCTCTGCAATATTCTGATCAAATACAAGTGGTAAGGGCCTTTGAAATCCATCTGCCATACTGACACATACCAGTGAAGGGTTTTGCAAATAAGCATGAACACATACACATATGCCAGAAATTTCTGACAGTATTTGTAACTTTCCCCAATAGTACAACAAGCCTCTGTATAACTGAACATTGTGAAATAACTCTTTCAGGCACTGTAACACTCTTGAAATCACTGTATTGCAAGAAATCACTTCTTATCAGTATAAGAAACATATCAAATAACTGCACAAAACAAGCCTTTGTGTAACTGGACTTTGCAAAATAAATCTGTAGGGCACTGTAATACTCTTGAAATTATTGTCTTGCAAAAGTAATTTATGATCATATTAAGAAACATTTCAAATAACTGTACAATACAAATGAACAGGGTTAGAGAAGCTCAGAGTCAATAACATTCCAAAGTAATTGCACTTTGCGAATAAACTGTACACAGCACACTGAAATTTCCCCAAAATGGTGGTACCATTGCTAGGCAACTCTTTACATTGCAAGAAACACTCTCTAATGGTGGCACTTTGTAAATAGACACACCCAGCACAAGAAACTTCTTGAAATGGCTATACTTTGACTGCACTTCGTGAAATAGTTGCACTTTGCATACAAATAAACTCTTTGGAATACATGCACAGTACTAAGCACACATTGTAAGCACTTTTACACACTTTGAGATACTTTGAATAACTTTAGTTATGCCCTTGCTACAATACAAAGTCGTAGTTATGCCAAAACATAGCACTTTGCCAAAAAAAAAATACAGTCTCTTTACTTTATTTATGCTTAATGTGCCTTTTTTGTCCTTATTATATTTGTTTTGCTCATTTAATCTCTTTTTATGCCCATTCTACTTTTCTTGTGTTCATTTTACTCTAAACATGACCGTTTTGCTTTAAACATGCTTTAAATATATTTGTTTTGCATTAAACATGCTCATTTTGCCTTAAACATGCTCATTATACTTTTGTGATAATCGTGTTAAATATCTTTATTTTAAACATTTCTCTTAGTTAATAAAACTTTTGTGCCTCCCGCTTGTTTAATAATGTGGTTTGTGCCCTTGTAATGCTCCGTTTTATCTTTTTTTACAAAATAAGTAGTTTGTGCGAATTCTCATTACCTTTGAGTCTTTTCTGTTTTTTTTTTTTTTTTTGTGGTTGTTTTTCTTAGTTTACCTTCACTGTTATCTCTGCACCTCATGGCTCCAAATATTATTCTCTGCTATCTCGGTTCTGACACCATGTCGCTCTACTACTTTGGACACAATAGAAGAGTCTTCATGGGTTCTGTTCAAGCAGCTTTATTTTATACAAACACATCACCATAGAAGTTTACTGACTTTAACTTAAGTAACTTATATACAAACTTACTACTGCGATCATACATGCTCACTCTCTGGCTGCACTCTCAAAATGGCACTGGGAAGAACACATGCCTGGTATTTATACGTGCATGCTCAGTACTTGACATTCTTCTTAAAAACACAGCGCTTACACTCTGATCCACATCCTTTATCATGGATTAGCTGCAAAGTGGTTTGTCACTGTTTCATGGTTTCTGCATTGTAATTGACCAACGTAGGATGTATCATATCCATCTGTAAGCACTCCTTTATCCATGAATGTGTGATGCTGCCTAATGCTTTTTTTAGATACTATACCTAGATTCGTTCCCTTTTTACAACTCTACATTATGATTTTATTTAACAACAAATTATCTTTTCTTCCATATGACTTTCTTTTGTTACTCTTTTGTTCTATTCCCATGACTGAGTTTTCTTCTAAATTAATTTAAACTCTGTCATTATCAGTTCCATTATATAGTTTATATATCGTCAGAAGGCAAGTTATTGGTCCATAGCTTTTAGGATAGCTTGTAGGTTCACTGTTAAGGAAGAGTATGATTTTTCCTGATGTTAACCAAGTCGGTGTCTGTTTGGGTGCCCATATAAGTAGTTCTTATTCAGGGATAAATCTAAGTGCAATGATGCTAATACTTTTAGCCAGACGTTAGGTACTGTATCTGGGCCTGGGGTTTTCCATTTAGGAGCTTTTCTTAATTTTGTTAAAACTTTTCTGGCTGTAACTTCATCCCATTTTATACCCTGTATGTTTAAATGTTTTATTGTTTCTTTTACTTCTTCTATCCATTCAGCATCTCTGCTATGTTCCACAGAGTTTTCATAGATATTTCTACAAAACGTGATTATGTCTTCTTTTTTTTGGTGGCCTTTCTATTTATTTTACTTTCTTTTCCAATTCTTTATAAAACATTTTTGGTCATTAATGAAATGTTTATTTTGTACTTTTCTGTTACATTTATCAGCATGTCTTCAATGTTCTTCTGCCTGTGTTGATATCTTTATTTTATTATTTGCGGTAGTGTACAATACATCCTGGTCTGTTCTAATACTGTGCATTGCTTTTATCATGTCTAAGTATTGTTGCTGATTTGTTCCCTCTTCTGTATTCTTCTAAAAGTGACACATCTTAATTGCTTTATAGGTTTCTCTGTTCAATACTTCCATGATGGCATTTTATTTCATCACACTTTCCCTTATTACCCTGCATTTTTCTGGTAAGACTTTATTATTTGCTATTAATTTTGTTAATTTTGCTGTACAGTGATATATACTATTTACATCTATTATATCACAAGAATTTTTATTAATAGTCTTGATTACTGGGTTCTTTGTTTTATCAGACTTCTAACATTTTGGGTTTTATTGACTTTCTGTGATCTATTTCTTACATCAGTCTTAGTATGTCTATTCATCTCTCTTAATCAAGCAACATTTCCCTTAAATCTTTTTCTTCAAAACTGAGGCCACATTCTTTATTCGCTGCTTCCTGCAGGCATTTTACAGAAAGTTCCAGAATATCTTTCTGTGACATATTCTCTTCAGCTGCATCCTGCGTAATCTGTTGCTCTTTCATATGGGAATTCAAATACCTATCACTCCATAACATTGACTGTGTCAGAGTTGTTGTCACTGTCTCCTGTTCCTTCCATTGCTGTGCAGCTCCAGTTGAACTTTTGTAGTGGTTTCCTGCTGAGAGCTCCAGGGTATCATCATATGGTAACTGATCAGATGTTTCCCAATCCACCTGTTTCTCCTTAGTTTGGGGACTCACTGGTCCATCATGCTGTGACATTGCCAGAGATGAATTGTCTACACTAAACCCTTTACTTTGCATGTAGTCCATAACTTCAGTTTCTAATTCTTTAACTTCTTCATTACTAATCCTCTTTTCTGCTTCTCCCTTTATGTTCTTATTTTTTGAAATGTAAAATTTTTCATATATGAATGCTTTTGCCTGTATTTCTTTTCAAATGTCTTTGGTGCTGCTTTTTTGTATTGATTAGTTTGCTTTCTCCATTACGTAAATATTGCACCATAATAAATCTCTTTTTCTTTACCATATCCATATTTCTTCTTTAGATGTCTCCCTCTCCACCTGTTTCTTCTTACTTTGGGGACTCATTGTTCCATTATGCTGTGACATATGTCATATGAATCTCCATATGTGCCAACACAATAATTTTTGTTTTTTTCCCTTGTTTTTCAATGCAACCTGTAATTTCCTATCGGGAATACAGCATCACATATCCACTACTCTTAAACAAGTTTATCTATTAAGTCTGTATTAAAGCTCAAATATTGTCAGTTTTCAGTTCTACCATCTAAGATGTTGTAAGTTTTATACCCCTACCTGCTTTGTTCACTCCAAACCTTTTGTCTTATGTTGTTGTTTGTCTTTTCGGCTTTTCCCGGTTAGGGATCGCCACAGCAAAACTCCGGTCCGCTAATGATTGGCAGTAGATTTTCTTTATGGTGCCGAGTTGCCAGCCCGACACCCAACCTTCAGCAAAGGCATTCCTATTCACGCATGTCTTTCGAACGCCACTCGACCATGGGAAGGACATGCAGACTCCACACAGAAGGCACTCCAGCTGAGAATCGAACAGGAGAACCTCTTGCTGTGAGGCAACAATGGTACCACTGCACCACCGTGGCTTCCACAACACCGCAGCTTTGTATTAAGGTGTGCTGCTTCTTTTCTTAATTGTGTAATTTTTTTAAGATCTGTGATTTTTTTCTAAATTTCATGCAATTTCTTTTTCATTTCTCTAATACTGTAGAGGGTTTTCTCCCTGTCCATCCACTGAAAGTGGGCATTCTGCAAATGCAAATATAAATACATAAATACATAAATAAATACATGAAGGTATCATCACAGCATTGGTGTGACTGTTGGTGTCCACCAAGGGAGACTGCTTGGCTAACAGCTATTAGAATTTAATGTCATTTGGTTCATTGGGAGAGTGGTCAGTAACTGAGATCTTGTTATCAGGTTAACAATCTGATTAGTGACAGTATTATGAATGCAGAAAAATAGTTGCTGTCACTAGACAGAGATATCAGTAATCCCCCCCCCCAAAAAAAAAATCATTGTGAGAGTGTATGTATGATAAAAAAGTTTGTGATAGTCTCAGTTACTGTTGGTAAGATTGCACTAGAAGGTACAAGGCTAAGACTGAGACATGAAGAAAACTGGGTAATCAGGGATTGTAATCCTGTTTATAGCTGGTGATGTAAGGCTTATCAGGGTGTGACAGGAATCAGTCATAATCTAAGGCAGTATTGCACATTTACCATAAGCTCATAAGGTCATTCACCCCTCGCATACATAATTGTGGAATTCAAATGCCATCCATCAACCACATTATTTGGTAACTGAGGTGTGGCATTAGGGCTATACCCCTGCTCATGGTAGTATCAATATATCATGTCCACCAGTTATCTTATAGATGCTTGTGAGGATATAAGTCAGCTAAGACATTACTAATAAGAAATGTATGAGGCTGTGTATAATATTAAGAGACCATTCTGGTTCTTCAGGTCTCTGGCCTGAGATAAAAAGCTAAGCTGTTCATAATGTTAATTACATTTCTGATTCTCTGCTGCGCTGACAAGTCAGTGTTAACCTTGAAATTTTTAGTCACCAGCTTGCATGCCTGAGTAAATTTAATAGTATTTTTAACTTTGAGGACAGTCTAAGATAATGTCTTCCAGCCAAAAGTATATTACGTTTGTAGTACACATTTGACCAGTAAATGCCCCGAATATATTATTCATAGTATGGAGACAGGGGTTGAGGGGTCATAGTGGCTGTCATCATAATGTTCTTTGTACCTAGTGCAAAAATTCTGAACACTGTTTGGTTTGGTTGCCCAAGCGGTTGTACACAGGTACTTGAGGACAAGATAAATACTTGATTCCACTGCAGTAGAGTTTATTTTGAATGTTTTACATAATGCAGCATTTAGAGTAATACTGTTCTGGTATCCTCACAGGTAGAAGAAGCATCCCTACCTGGCATTCCTGCTCAAAGTGATAGGGTCTCCCAATATTGCAAAATTGCAATGAGGTGCTGGGTACTGAGACAGAGAGACAGACAGATAAAAACAGACAGAGGAAGGATGTGAAGAAGAAAGCAGTAGGATGACAGCACTGTGGTTAAACGTGTAAGCCAAAGGCAGAGGCATTGCAGAATAAATCAATTCTGTAAGTCTAAGGATGGAGAGAATGGATAATTTACAACTTCCATAATAATATTCTAGTATCTATGCTAGTATTAATCAGCTATGCGTATTGGATTCATGATTATCTGCTACTGCTCATTGTGAAAAGCACCCAATCATTGTTCAGATTATTTGTAGTGCTTCAGTAGTACAGACATTTATCAGTTGATGTTCTTGTTATTAGATATATTTTGACGAAGATAATAAAGCTGTCTTTGTTTTACTTGTACAGGGAAAATTAATTTGGTCTTCTCTGGAATTCTGATGCTACTAAAGTGTAGAAATGTTGTGGCTTTGCTTGTTCATAAGCATGGGATTGTGCCTATGCCTTTAGTATCTTACAGATTACCCCTCTCCATAGGAGACATAGGTGTTAACCCAGGTGTTAGTTTGTGATTCCCCATCCATTGATCCAAATTGCATTTGAATGGTTTAAGTAAGGGCTCTGCTTAATATGAATAGGAAGCCTGTTCCAAAGAAGGGGCAATCTGTGAGACACATATCTGTCTCTCCAACATGTTTTGTTTGCATCACTAAGTTTAGATCCTTAGACTGGTTAACCCTCATGCTGTTTGACCTGCAGATGTGTATTAGCTTCAGCAGGGGTGGATTTGTGAGTGCCTTGTAGGTTAGGCATAGGTCACCCCTTAATAGCCGGATGGAGACAGAGTAAAGGAATAGAACTTTTAGTCTGATGTTTTGCCTGCCCTGCTCCAACTAGCCATAAATCTTCCTTAAACCTTCCTCTATCTGTACTACCTCTCCCATTTTCTCCACTCTCCTCCCAACTGTCATACCAAACACTCTTGCACATACACATTTCTACTGCCTTACCTTATATTTTAGCCTACTCCACTGATTGATTTATTTTTAGCCATCTCTCTCTTTTCTGGCTCAGCCCGCTCCATTCGCCCTCACTATGCTTGGGCTCACTCTGCTCACCTACCCTATCCCCATTCCTACCCACCCCCACTTACCTTAAAGATATACCCTAAACACCTAACCCATGCCCCACAATCAACCAATCTTCATGAATCTATTGTATACCACTATGTAATACATTCTCACATTACATCCCTCCTACATCCCTCCTCTATTGTTACATCAGCTCTTACCACTTCTCCTCCACTCCCCTACTATTATACCACCTCTAACCAATTCTCCTCTTCTCCCCTTCTCTACTACCACATTCCCTCCTCCTGCTTTACCCAAGTCTTACCTCTCTGTCTCACCCCCTTCTTACTCTACCTCCCTCCTATCTCATATTAACATACCATCTCCTTATCCCTACCATCCTTATCATGCTTCACAATGTACTGACAACCTCTATTTTATTTCTCCTCTCCTACCTTACCTCTTATCACCAACCTCTCTTATATAAAACCACCACCAACTTTCTCCCAAGTATCCAGCAACCACAGCTTCACCCTGTCCTTAACTTCTCCCTCTCTATTTAACTTTTCTTACATCCAGTTCTTCAACACTAAGATTTTATCTTTCACCCCCTCTGTCTCTCCCAGATTCAGACTAAAATAATTTATCTACAGCTCTCTTACTCCAAAACTTACCTTATTTGCTAGAATTCTCCTCCTAGCTGGTGATATACACCCCACTCCAGGTCCCTTCACACCACTATCTACCTCTATTCAAATGATATCAGTTTCCTCTATACCCATTTCATCAGCCCCCTTCTCAACCCCCTCCTCTCCTTACCCAAAGACCTTATCCATTTTGTCTATTAACATTCAAGGTCTGCTAAACAGAACCACCAAGCTTCACTCATTTATTTTCCATTATACTCCTCATATCTTAACCTTGTCTGAAAACCTGACTAAAACCTCATATCTCAAACAATTAAATCTTACCCCTAGGCTACAATCTCTACCGTCATGATAGAATCCCTAAGAAAGGAGGAGGCGCAGCCGTACTGCACTCAGAAAAACTGAACCTCTTCCCCTTATCCACCCATCCACCTGATTTCACCCTGTTGAACTTCTAGTTCTAGACTGCTATATCAACACCTACAAAAAAATTGATATTGCTTCCATCTATATCCCACCTGGCAAAAACATCCCTATTCTTGAAAACATTCTGTCATGGATGTCACAAAACTAACCTATGAAACTGTTATACTGGGTGATGTAAATATTGACTGGAAGCTACTAAATGGAAACGTCCTTTCCCAAAGTATCAATCTCTTTGGATTCACCCAGCTCATCACAAACGTAACTCGCCTTAACAAACAATTCAGCTCTGCTACTACCCTTGACTGGATATTAAATACTGACCCACATCTCTGTCACAACCCCACTACACTTCCTGACACCTTAAGCAACCACATACCTATCTACACTCTAAGACAATCCTCACAACTATACAGACCTCATTTCTGGAAAGACTGATGTAAACGCTCTAGCTTCAATCCCTCAACATTTAATGAAAGACTCTTCTCAATATATTGGTCCTGGTTACATAGTCTTCCCCTTAATGATACCATGCTAAAATTCAACAGTATCTTTTTAGACATTCTAAACACACTAGCACCTCTTCAGAAAATATAAATTCCCTACTTATCACCAAATGTTTAAGGAACATAGAAACCAAACAAAAAATATTATCAATAACAAGAAAACGTTCTACCACCAACACCCAAACCAGCCACCACTCTAATCCCAGAAATGTCTGGAGAACTCTCAATGGTATCCTCCACCCTGGTGCCCCTCAAACACCTAATCCTTACCCCAACAATTCATCACAAGACACCGCCTCCCTCCACAGCCATTACTTTATTGATACTAGTAACAAACTGACCAACACTGACCAGAGTCTCAATACTACTGTCCCTCTCCAAACAACTTCCAATCAAACCCTCTTCTCTCCTAACCCTATACCCACCATATACATTAAATCTCTCCTTAAACTTAAACCAGGTTCACCATCTGCTGAAAAAACACCACCCCTCTTTCTCAAACTCACAGCCAACTCTATAGCCTACCCAGTTTCAATATTTATCAAATGATCAATCAGCAAAGCCACTCTGCCTGACATTTGGAAATCCTTTTATGCAACACCCCTACACAAAGGATGCAACTCCTCTGATCCATCTAACTTTAGACCCATAGCCATACTCTTCCCCCTTTCAAAAATCTTGGAAAAATGCATGCATACTCAGATTCTTGATTTTCTTATCCTAAACACCCACCCAACATGGTTTTCATCCAAACCATAATACTACTACAGCTCTTTTATCTTTCACTCACCCAGTTGCTAAAGCCCTGGATAATAATCCACTTATCTCATGCCTATTCTTAGACCTGTCTAAAGTCTTTGACACTGTATCCCATTCCATACTCTTAACCAAGTTAGCCAACTTTAATCCCTCAACTTCCACTCTTAATTTGTTTTCTAGCTATCTCTCAAATAGAATGCAATCTGTCAGATGACATTCATCCTACTCCTCCTTCCTACGTATCCATACAGGTGTTCCCCAGGGCTCAATCCTTGGACTTCTACTATTCAATATTTTCACCAATGACTTCCATACCTTATGCTGCCATTCCTCTCTTATTCAGTATACTGATGATTCTACTCTCATCTCGTCCTCTGATAATATCTCTCAACCTCACACTCTTATCCAAGACTCTTTTCTCTCTGTTGAAAGATGGCTCACCAACAATCATCTTATTTTAAACCATAAAAAGACCAAACTTCTACCCTTTCTCTCAAAATTACTGTCTCATCGTAAATCCACCTTTACCATGTCCTTCTTAAATAAAACCATCATTAATGCTGAATGCCAGACAAAGCTACTTGAAATGATTATAGATGATCAATTAAAATTTGGCCTCCGTGTCCACCAATCCATTAAAAAAGCCAAGCATTTACACCCAAGCTGGGTCTACACTATAAGAATAACAAATTCCTAACTCATGACTCTAGACTCTCCCTAGCTCAAGAGTATTTACTTCCTAGCTTTCTGTATGCTGCCCCCATCCTTACAAGCCCTTAATCTTCCTTAATTACTAAACTTGAACAGACATACAATAAAATTGCAAAATCTGCTGAAAACCTCCCACACACCTCTCACCACTGCCCAGGGGTGGCTCATGCTATTGTACTGCAGGACTGCAGCCCTCCCCAGTTGTAAAAAAGAAAGGAAAGAAAATAAAAACAAATGCGAGTCCTTGAACTTAGGTAGGGTGTGTGTGTGTAAAATGCCCCAGATAAATATACCTGGTGGCTAGAGAAAACTCAGGAAATATACCTGGTGGCTAGACTCAAACCCTGTTAAATATATCTGGTACCTAGAGAGAACTCAGGATGTATACCTGGTGGCTAGACTCAAACTCAGTACCTTGGGAGCAGGTAGCAAGAGCTTGAATTTCCTACCCACCATCACTTTTGAAATATTTGCCTCATATTTTTGTTCTTGTGAAATTTGTGTTTTTTTTGGATTTTTGAATTCACTAAATAATGACAGGCATTTGAACTTCAGACTTATATATTCTTCAGAAAGTACATGGTAACACAAAACCTTTTATTCTAGCAATTTTCTCTTTATAAGATCGATATTTGAAGTTTGTCCCTATTTTTGGGGCTATATTCCCCCATTATTGGCTTTGTCCAGGTTGTTTTGTGCTAAGAGGTTGAGAGCTATGGTGAAAACTGAATTCACTGAATATATTTGGGAGCTATATTCCCTCATTACTGGCTTTGTCCAGGTTTTTTGTGCTAAGAGATTGAAAGCTATGGTGAGAACTTAATTCACTAAATGATAGCCATTTAAGTTTCAATCTACATGTCTTTCAAGAAACAGCTGATTTGGCATAGTGGTATGTTGCTCTGACTGTAGTGCACAGGGTCCTGGTTTTTAGACTCGGCAGTGAAATGCATGGTGGTAACACAGCATTTTATTCTAGTAACTTAACAAGATTATTCAAGCAATGTTTAAATGTGTCCCTAGTTTTAGGGCTTTTGTCCCCCACCCCAATAAATTTTGGCTTCTTCCAGAATTCTTGTGCTTCAAAGTTGAGAGATACAGTTGAGTGTTGAGTGGATTTATACAAAGAGTTGAGAGAAAAGTTTAGTGCTGCTTATGCTGAATCTGCTTGCATTGTTAATAGCACAACAGTTAGTATACTTGTTTTTGATGCAGAAGACTGTGGGTTCTACTCACACAGTATATAGGTGTAATACTGTACTGTGTTGTACTTTTAAAGGGGGTGGATGCTGCAGACCTGAAAATGTCCTCTTTGGCAGAGATACCTAGTAACGATGAACCTGTTAGTTTTCCCATCCATTCCCTATTGCAATATTACTAGCTTATCATTTTTTTAATGTAACATAGGCAATTTATTCCTCAAAGGCAACAGGCACTTTATTTGTAGATGAAACAATGAAATATAAAGTTGTTTGCTAGCAGCAACCTCTTCATTAGTTACAGATCTCTTTAATTTGGAATTATTTAGATGACTTTTACTTCTGCACACATTGTGAATATTTACTAATACTGGTGGATTGTAGAAGTTTGAGCAGACTTTTATGATGGAAATTTTCTGAACTGGGCAGTTTTGTCATTATTGGTGAATGCATTTTGTTTTATTGTTTACTGGAAAAATGTTCAAAACAATAAATTTAAAATGCCCTCTAACAACTGTAGTGTAATATGCAAGGAATATAATTTAATGCAGTCAGGAAGCTGTATCAAAGAACATATGTATGTTTCCTGTGCAAGAGGCCTATGATTTGAAAACAGCCCAAAGCTAATCTTTATCTGCCACTGGCCAGATGTATTTTTTGAATGTGGGTTCCAATGCTGTTTCAATGAATGTGAGTTTCAAGGGCAGAGAAGTTTTAATGTTAAGTCTATTTTCATTGTGAAATTGCATTGCTTTGTTTAGTAGATGTTTAGTAGTGTTTGTGCAGTAAAATGTAAAAATAAAACTTTTAAATGAAATCCAAATCATCATAGAAGTAAAGCAATATGCACATTACAGTGTTTATGGTGAATGGAGTGAAATAACCAAGTATTGGGACATTGGAATAGCTAGAGAGGGAGGCCCCATTCGACCATGATTTTGTGAGGGGGGAAGGGCGGCAAACTCAGACAGCACCAGCTGAACTATAACTCTTAACTGTCCAGATTTTTGCAGAGTGAATAGATTTTTGCTTCTTATTTTTTGTTTGATCCTCATAAAATTTGTGGTTTTCTGGCAAATCATTTAGGAATGAAGTCACTAAATAATGACATACATTGAGTTTCAGACTTCATATTCTTCAGAAATATGCATGCTAAAGCAAGACCTGTTGTTCTGTCAACTAAGTTTATACAAGAGCAATTTTTAGTACTGTTTGTATGTTCCCCCAATATATTTGGCCTTGTCCAGATTTCCTGTGTTAAGAGGTTGAAAGGTACCTGCAAGCAAATCACTTTATAGAATTAGGTATATCCAAACCTCTCAACTGTCCCTGATTTTGGCTCAAAATGTTGCTCCACCCCAATAATCTCTCTGCAAAATGGCAAATTTGGAAGAAAGCGTGGAGGGTTTACAATTAATAAATAATTGTAAAGATCAGAGTTATAGATTACTTTTAATTTCAGAAATGTATGTAGAGTCTCTTATTTTGTCAGCTGCTCAAGTTAACAGTACTAATATTAAAAAAGTGTAACTTCTTTGACAGTTTCCCAGCTGTATCGTGTGGTTATTTTGTATTTTTGCATCACATTTTTGGTCTGTTTTTCATAAAATTGTGGTTTTCTGGCAAATCAGTGGCAAATCATTAAAGATTGAAGTTAGAAAATAATGACAGACATTTGAGTTTCAGATTTCATAATCTTCAGAAAATTCATATTAATGCAATACCTACTATTCTATTATCTTTCTAAGTTATTGAGAGCAATATTTAAAAATTGTCCTTATTTTGGGGCCTTTCCCCCACTTCTGTTTATGGCTTTGTCCAGATTTCTTTCTCTGAGGCTGAAAGGTATGATAAATGTGTCAGGGTCATCACCATCAGCCAGAGACATTTCAAATTGTGACATACTTGTTGCACCCCACTCCCCCACGTAGTGACTCTGGATGTGTCCAAGCAAGGCAAGGAGCAGTTATGCAGTGTAAGTTTGCAGAATATCCACCCATCCAAGGTAGACATAAGTACTACAGTGGCTTTTCATCTGTCCTTGATTTTGCAGAATGTTCTGGTTTTCTGTCATATTTTTATACTGTTGAGTTATGCTTCTTCCTATTAAGAAAATGCATGTTGTTGCAGTGCCTGTTGCTCTGTGTTTAAGTATTATGCTTTAATGACCATCGGGTAAGTTTGTCTAAGACTGTAAGATGCAAGTAAGCTTTAATAAGCATACTGTTAAAGAATTACCAACATTCAAAGCCTTTTTGTTGTTGCCATGCAAAGAATATTTACATAATTAGATAGCTTATAAGCCTTAGGTATTGAAATGCATATGACAGTATTTGTAATAAAGAACAGGATTACAGTATTTTCAGAAGCTCATTATATTTGTTGGAGACTTGTAGTCATCTTTGCAAGCTTTACCTATAAACTAAACAGAATGCCAATCTATCATATGTGGTCGTTAACCTGTGCAGTAATCCTTTAAGCAATTTATCTTGAACTTGTTTCTTGTTTGCTGTTCATTTTTTACTTTGATTATGTTTTCCCCATGAAACAAGTAGATTGTTGTCAGGCGGCAGGTCTTTTTTGGATAAGAAACATTTTTACAAGTGGGGGTATCACAGAGATTCCTACTTTCAGCATGTCACTTGGTACTTTTATAAAGCTGAATATAAATTATAATTAGAACTGCAGTGCAAGGAGAAGTGGTTTGAGTTGAGTGCTGCTTGTTTTTTTATACTTGATTTTGACTGGCATTCCAGTAATGTGCTTAAAAAGTAATTTATTTTTTCATGCCTCACAACCTTTTTGTTTCCATCCAGATATTAAATAAGCTGTCATGTAGCCAATGCATTGAATTATTTTTTTTTTGTCTACAATTCATTTTGCCTTGATTGGACTCTCATGGTGATAGTTTGGCACCCAGCTCAGCGTATTTAATTAAAGTCCCAATTTTTGCAGTTTTTAGCATAGTTCCACCCTTTCTAGTTGGCCACACCCCTTCCCACTGGCCCCACCCATTCAGCAGTCCCCTGCAGCCCCCCTTTGATTTGAAGTCAACAGCTGCTACTGCCACTGTCTAGCATTCTAGAAACTACAGTGGCTCAAATTCCCCATCAACATCAACTCCCACAACTTCACATAACTCACTGCTTACTCAAGAAACCCACAGCCTGCCCCTCCCTTGCAAATCTTGTAACCTACTATACCCCCACAAGGCCACTCTCTAGTAGAGACCAACTCCTTCTTTAGAACTACAAACCCAGAATATTCTACAAATGTTCAATAGCTCATAATTGGAATAAACTCCCACTTTACTTAAGAAGCATTATACACACTACTTGTTTAAAACAAAAACTAAAACATGATCTAAGTCTTGGATATGCCCCTGTCAAGACCCTACATAAGCCCTTGCCTCTTTCCTTTCTACTTATTCAATCTACTAATCACTTATGTGATGTTAATTGCTTAAGCATCTTTAACTTCTATTCCACATGTATAACATCTTGTAAAATTCATTCCACGTGTTGATCTGTAGAAGTATCATAATTATAGCTATTATTTGTTTTTGTAGACTACTTATATTTTTAAACTGTACTGCTGTTTGATTATTTGTACCACTGTTTTATTTTTATTTATTTATTTATTTTTTACTTTGCTTTGTTACATAATTGTATATATCTGTGGGGCTTTTCTCCTCGGGTCTCCACTGAAAATGGGCTTTTGGTTCACTTTGACCAACCTGGTTAACAAATGTCAAATAAAATAAAAATAAAATAAAACATGTTGTTTGCACCCAGTATTTTCATTGTGATGAACCCCATGAGGCCATTCCAGCTTAAGTGCTAAGTCAAGTGCATGCCAAATGGCAAATTGTACTCTATTATTGATCTAATGAGGACTGAGTACAGCAGAACTATAATTTCCTTGGATCTGGATGCTATACATTTACTTATAAGTTGTGCCACATAGAAGGACTTCTTTCTGTGGACACATGGAGGTCAAAGTTCAGGCTACTATCTATCTGTGTACCTGGATCTCTCACCTCTGAATCTACTTTTAGGGGTGTGCTATTGATGTTATAATTTGCAGGGGTATTTGACTTCCAAAAGGGTATGAAAATGCATTTTTTTCTGATTTAGTTTTAGGTCACACTTCTGGCACCATGAACCCTCCTGAAGGATAGCTACATTACTTGGGGATTTAATGATTGCCCCAGCTTGCAGTCAGTGGCAAACTTTGTCTCCTAGAGACCTTTCACATTATCCTTGACTTCAGAGAAGTATATTGTGAACAGAAGTGGTCCTAGCATTGAGCCCTGTGGCACACCACTAGTAACTGGCATCTTGCTGGATCTGGATTTATTTATTTTATTTACTTGCACTTTGGTTACAGGGAAAGTGCAGGCCATAGAGAACCCATTTAACAGTGGAGGCCCGGGGAGAAAAGCTCCAAAGTACAAGGTTTTAAAGCAATACAAATTTTAACAGTTAAGATTACAAGACTTGAGTTGCAAGACTAAATTTATACAAAATACATAGTAAAAATAATAGTATAAACTGTATAGAACAGGAAATAAGGAGAGATTAGTACAAAATACATAGTAAAAACCAATAATGGTATAATTCATAAGTTGAAGTTTCAAGTAAAGATTTACATGAACAATTTCTCTTTGGTATCTTTTTAGATTAGTGTTATATGATCACGTCAAATAGGGTAGTTAAGAAGTGGTATAGCAAGTGTAGTCTGGGGGGAGGGGCTTAGTACAGGTGCATATCCAGCTTGAAGATAGGTGATTTTGTAGAGACGTTTTGAAGGAGGTAGGATTTTTGGGTGTTCTAATTAGATAAGGCAGAACATTCCAGTTTTTGGCTATTGAACAAGAGTAAAGCAGCTGGCTGGGTGGGAGATTAGGTTTGTGAAACTGCAGGAGGTTTTGATCCCCTGATCTGAAGGGCATTTTTGGGTTGTAGTAGCTAAATATAGAACTAAGGACAGGGCACTCTAGAGCTTTAAAGAGCATTTTGTGAGCTGTGATTAGTTGTAGATAGGAGAGATAATGTAATAATTCGAGCCATTTTAGTGACTTAAGAGCTATGCAGTTATGGGTGGAGTATTTAGAATTTGTCGCAAATTCAGCACTTTTGTTGTAACATGTCTCAAGTTTGGACTTAGAAGAGCTTTGAACATTGGTAAGCAGACGGGCACTGTAGATGAGTGAGGGTAATATGTTGTTTGTGGCTAATTTTGCTTTTGTTGATGGACTTATAAAGTGGTTGTATCTATACAGAGTTCCAAGTTTAAGATGTGTTTTGTGAATGATGTGTTGTATGTGCAGGTCGAATTTTAAGTGTTCATCGATAATGACTCCAAGGAGCTTTGTGTGGTTAATGACTGATTAAAGCCTTACTATGTGAGTAGATGGTGAATTCAGTTTTATTTAAGGGGGTTGTTTTCTCGGGGATTAATAACATGATTTTGGTTGTATTAGGATTCAGGGCTAGGTGGTTATTGTGCATCCAGGATTCAGTGGAGGAGAAGTCCTTTTGAGTCATTTGTAGTAGGTCAGATATGGAATTGGAAGAACAGACAATGGTGGAGTTGTCTGCATATTGTATAACAGATCCTTGAGGCAGAGATGAGTGGAAATTGTTTATGAATATGCTAAATAGGAGTATTCCAAGTATGGAACCTTGGGGAACCCCAGTAGTGATGATGAGAAAAGGAGAGATGGAGTTGTCCCATCTGGCTGTCTGTTGTCCTTCAGTTAAGTAGCTGGAGAACCAGTTTAGTTTGGGGAGAGAAATGTCAATATAAAAATGTGAGTGATGAGTAAGAGGTGAGAAACAGTGTTGAAAGCTTTAGATAGGTCAAGGAAGGTAGTCGACACAACTTTGCCAGTGTCATTGGCTCAGTTAACAGTATCCATGAAGGTGAGAAGGGCAATTGTAGTACTGTGGCCAGGTCTGAAACCATGTTGTATGGGTGAAAGTATTTGTATGCCCAGAAAATATCAAAGAACTTGACTATTGATGCAGTTTTCTAAGATTTTGGAGATAGGGAAAAGAATTGCAATGGGACAGAAGTTAGTGATGCCAGTATTGTTACACCCTTTATGGATTGGGAGGATGAAAGCCCTTTTCCAGGTTTTAAGAACATCAGACTCAAGGATGGATCTGTTGAGAACTATGCTTATGGGTAGGTGATACTGTCAGCAGCCATTTTTAAGTATTCTGAGGGTATATCACCTTGGGCATTTGAGCAAGGCTTTAGCTTTTGTGGTACTTTATTTGTAGTTGACATAGAGATAGGCATAAGTGTAAAAGTGGGAGTGGAGTGGGTACTGGCTGTGTGTGAATGTTGGGTGTTAGAAGAGGAGGGGGAGTATATGGGTGTTGTAGATGGGGAAGTGTGGGATGTGGGTAGTTAGTCTGAGAGAATTTTGCTGTGATGTAGGCTATGGAGTTGATAAAGAAGGTATTAAAAAGAGAGGCTATTTCATCTGGGGATTTGTCAGGGAGGGGGCTGGTGTTTTTTTTTTTTTCCCTGGGTTAAGTAGTGAAGTAAAGGATTTCCACAATTTCTTTAGGTTTTGTTTGTGGCTGGACTGCAGTTTCAAGTAATATTCTTATTTGTCTTTGTTGATTTTTTTTTTTACCTGGTTGCATAGTTCTTTGAATCTAAGTAGGTCTGAGGAGTTTCTGTGTGCTTGCCATAGTTTCCCAGTTTTTGTCTCTGGCATGCATGAGAAGTTTAGTGGGCTTGGATAGCCAGGGGGCATGGTTATTTTTGATTTTGTCGGCGTACAGGTGCAAGACAATTTAATGTGTTCACAAAGGTGATGCTGAAATACTCAACTCCTTCGTCGAGAGGGAGGGTTTTTATTGAGTGCCAGTCTGTTGTTTTTAGAATATTGTTGAAGGTTACATGGTTGAATGAGATGAGATTCCTTGTTTGTTTATATTGATGTTGACTTTGACAGGAGGGGGGAGCATGGTTTATAAAGGCAGGGAGGTGGTCATTGAGGGTGTTGGGTAGTGTTCTGGCTGAGGATATTTTGCTAGGGTTAGTGACCAAAATCCAGTCTAAAATAGTTCCATTTCATTGTTTTTGTTGGGTCTGACTGGGGAAAGAATGAGCTAGGTGAAGTTGAAGAGACTGATATCTGAGGTTGTGTTGTTGGAGTTGAGTAATAGCCAGCTGATGTTTACGTTACCTAGTATTATAGATTAGTTTTTGATATTGGTAGAAATCCAGGCTAGGCTATCTGGATATCTTCTAATATGAGTATGTTGCAAAGCCTCCTCCTTTTTTATTGGCTCTGTCTAATCATATAGTTTGGAAGCCTGAGGGAGAAATTCTGTGTCTTTGATATGGGGTTTAGCCAGGTCTCAGTAGTGGCAATTATGTCTGGTTGTTGGTGAGAGATCCATGCCTGGAAGTCTGTAATTTTATTATGGATGCTTCAGAGATTGAGAGTTACTATGCATAATGACTTGTGGGAATTGTTGTTGATGGGTGTGGTAGGATGGTTGATTGTTGTTGGTCCAGGATTAGGGTGTATGTCACCAGATAACTGTATGGTGAATATTTTGAGAGTAAGACATGAAAGCTTTTGGTTAATGATAGCTTTGGAATGATGCATTTGAGAAATTATAGTTGGGAAGTCTAATTTACTGAACTGATGTTTAGATATTGTTGAGATAAGCTTCACCTTGTGTTGGCGGAGGGAATATAGTTGATATAGGCTGGGGAGATGTCTGAATAGCAGTTGGGTGGAAAAGGCAAGGTAGTAGAGGTGGGAGACATGATAGAGAATTTAGTGGTGAAGAAAATGGGGTATGGGACTGTGTAGAGTAGAGATATAAGGAGTGCGGAGAGGAGTAAGGAGAGAGTGTGAGAGTTGAGGGTGGGAGCCTGGTTGTCGACATAGTAAGGAAATGTGGTAGTAGATGTTGTTGAATTGCAGAACTGTGAGGTAGTAGGAGCAAGAGCAGGAATAGTATAGTTTGTAGGTTGTTAAACAATGAGTTTCTGATAAGGGTAGTGTGGAGGGAGAGGGTTAGAGGTGTGTGGAATATACCCTAGGGAGTGCAATATAGAGTAAGAAGAGGAAGGAGTTTGATTAGGATTAGAATATGAGGTGTGTGGAGTATGTTCTAGTAAGAAGAAGGGGTTAGGTAAGAGAGAGGGTAAGTTGGAAAGGATGTATGTTTGTAGTATTAATGAGACTAATCAGGTGTGGTTAGGGTAGAGTGAAGGATAGGCTTGAGAGCTGATGGAATAAGTGTGCTGGGGGAGTGGCAAGGGATGATGTGAGTGATAGTTGGACTCAGTGAGGGTGATTGGTTGAAGTGTATGAGGGGAGGAGTTAGTGAAGTATAAGTGTGCGTAAAGTGGGGGTAGATGGCAATAGGCACAGGGAAGGGGAACGAAGTGAGCAAGGCTACATCAGACACTGAACATCAGAACAAGCTCAGTAAACACAAACAATCATTTGAGAGAAAGAGAGAGATTGGTAGTTAGCAAAAAATAATAGTAAGAAATAACTATGTTTTAGTCACTTATATGGGTGGAATAGTTCAGAAATAGTTATAGCAGGTGATGGATCTATGGAAGGATGAAAAAAGGAACACTGTCAGTTTCTGTGCTGCTCTCAGGCCTGTGCCACAAGATATAGCTGTTAAGAAAAGGCAAAATGCTTTTTCTTTGTCAGGCACTAGGTTTCTGAACAGCAGTGCTGCCCAAATTAAAGTCCTGACACACAGCAGCAGTCGGTGAGATAAAACTAAATAAATAAATACTGTATCAGCTGTGTGGCACAATAGGTATGAAAGCCTTGTTACAGAGATGGGAAAGATGGGAGGAGGGTGTTTGCTATGATGGATGCTACTCAGTGTGTACACTATGAGCCTATGTTTCTACGTACAGAAGTTAAAAACCTGCTAACAATATCACAATTATGCAGAGGGTAAACTTACATGTACAGTAGTTTACAAATCAAAAAGCTGCCCACTTCAGAGTCAACTGCTCTGGACCAAGTGTTTCAAGGGTATAGTCGTTCCAGCAGGGGGAAATTGAATACACTCACAACCGTAGCACTGAGTGTAGCTGTAAAAGAGAAAAACAGGGTTGTAAAGGGGTGAGGGGAAAAAAGTATCAAAAGGAAAGGAATGTGGGAGGATTGTACTCTGAATAATTAGCTCAGTTTGTGTACGTAATGTATAAAGTGTAATTAAGGTAAGTAACACAATTTGAGTAGGCAAAGCATAACCAGGATGTAATATAGTTGGAAATAATCTGTGTTCAGCAGTAAACAGCAAACTTATCTATGAAAAATAAACAATATAGCAGCAAAATATTTGACTGTATGGATGAACTGCCTTGGGTTAAACATGATCAAGTAACTAACAGTGTATAATACAGGCTGTAACTGTACATTCTCAGAGTATACAGAAAGGGTCAAACTAATAGTTTAAACAAGTGATGAGCAATATCTGATAAAAAGCTAGGGTTACAAAAGCATCTGTTAACTACTGCTGCTGGTTACTGAAAAACAGAAACACAGCAAAATCTGGTAAAAAGCTAGGGTTACAAAAGCATCTATTAAAAACTGCCAATGGTTACTAAAAACAAACCACACCAATCCAGTACCACATGCAGCTTCCTTATTCAGCCCTTGCCTAAACTTGATAAAAAAGCTCAGAGATAAAGCATTTAACTTGCACTATTATTCAGTTGATTGCTGAAAGCACAGAACAAGAGGCAGTTGTAAACATATACATTAGTTAGTTCTGATGTCATTTAAGAAAGATAGGAGCTTTTACATGGCGAGCACCCACTTATATGGATTCATCCACTTTAACCTCATGTGTTCTGCCCATCTGGTTACACAGGGATTTATGCCCAGTTTTGTGAGTTTATTTATAATATCTGAATGGGGAATTGTGTCAAATACCTTGGCCAGGTTGAGGTAGGTGGTATTTGTTGTTTTACCCACATCCGTGGATTTAGTGACATTCTCAAAGAAATCTACCAGATTCAGTAGGCATGGCTTGCCCTTGAAAAAGCTGAATTGGGTCAGGCCCAGTGTTTAGAAATTTTTTTATGTCACTATTTATCAGGTCTATTATTATTCCTTCCATGACCTTACATATAAAACTAGTCAGAGGTATGGTTCTTTAATTTCCCAAGTCAGTAGATGGTCCCCCTTTATGCAGAGGGTTGACTGTTGCTGTCCTCCGTTCTATCAGGACAAAGCCAGTCCAGAGGCTGTGATTAAACAGAGATTCTAATGGGCATGATAAGTCCTGATTTAAGCTGTTTAAGAGCAACTTGGTATATCATTAGGCCCCAATGAAGACGTAGATTTAGCTTTAGAGAGTGTGGTGGCAACATGTTTTTTGTGATAATTGGAAGTGGAGTGGTGGAGGGTATTTCTTGGGGGAAACCTAGGGGAGATAGGGAGGTGAAATTTGAGCTGGATTTATCAGCTATCAGATTTGCTACATCTTGTGGCTGGGTATAGGTCATGCTGTTTACAACTAATTATGTACATTCTTGGGTGTTTCCTTTAAGACTGTGGATAGAACTGAAAAATGTTTTATGGTTATCCTTAGCTTTGGAGGCTGTTTTTAACTGAAAGTCTAATTTCAGAGACTTAACTACTTCCCTGAGTCTCTTGTTTAGACAACTGAGGGACTTTTTGCCCTGTTGTGTACATTCCCTCTTACTTCTTGACAGGATTTTCTTTCTTCTGTTGTATAATTTATTAATAGCATGAGTTCACCAGGGTGGCTTGATTTTGTGGTTTGACCTAGGATTATTTTGGTCTGGTCTTGTCATTTCTAATTGTTTACATGATCATACAGGGCTTTTGTGTACAACTCTGCATAGGTTGCGTGTGTGTTTTTTTGTTTTTGTTTTTTTTGTTGTATTTGGGGGCGCTTGGAAACTAGCTATGCCATCCTTAATGGGGGTAATTTACCTTAAAGCAGTTCCTAAAGTTTTTGGGTTTAGGTAGGGGGACTAATTTTACCTTTAATTCAAGGAATTTGTGATCTGATCTTACCAGTGAGGAGATTACACTTGGGGGGGGGGGGCATCGGTCTCCTATATTTCTGATTACCAGATCTAGGATATTTATTTTCCTAATGGGAGTGCAGACTACCTGCTCCAGGGCAATTGAATTTACAAAGTCAAGAAATCTTTGGGCCTGGATGTTAGTGGTCATGTATGCTTCCCAATTAATGGAAGAGTAGTTAAACCACATGAGTATGGTATTGGGCTGGATGGTGAATGATTCTAGTAACTTCAAGTATGATGTGTTGGTTTCCTGTAGCTATCAGGAATATTGTAATGGATTTTTTTTCAAGGTTAGCTGAGCCATGTTTCAGTAACTGCACAGATGCATTGATCAATAACACCTTTAGCTTGCCCTGAGTACCTTTTGTTATGTTGGCAGTTTTGTCTGTTTGGCAATACCTAAAAAGGCACTATGGGGTAGATTAATGTTTTGGTGAATATCCAAAAGCCTAGAGGCAACAGGTGAAGACCATCCCTGGCAAAACAGCATGGCATGTCAATGATGTCATCCCAAACTGACAAGTGTTGGACCCCTTTGGAATGATAGCAGTCGCTAAGCCAATTGTTAAAGTCAAGCATTTGATGCTGGTACTTTGGCACCATCCGTGGATACAGTAGAATACTGCTCAGTGCTAGGCTCATACCTGCCTGTGACATATTCTGAGACCTAAATCATGTCTCTCTTCATATAGTCCAAGGAGGTACAGCTCAGGTCATTCACATCCACATGAACTTTGGTTGAATCATACTTGTACTTAGGGTAAGCAACCTGAGTGCTTGAGTGATCTGGCGGATCCTGGCCCATGACTGCCAACTAACTGTATGTACCCTTCTCCTTATCCAGCCTGGTAAAAGGGGCATCAGTGTGTCTCACAATGGAGCCTTCTATGACCAAAATATTGGGTTGTGGAGTGTTTTGCCTTATGGGCTTGGTAGATGAGACACAATGAGATGTGTCTCACCTGAAACAGTTTCCAGTTTTGTAAAGCGGAAACTAAAACAATGAGTGAAAAGATCACACAGAAAAAACAATCAGTAAAAACTAAATGAAAATTCTAGCTAAGCTAGAATTTCCACTGAGTGACCCCTCAAACCTCTTGTATTAGAGGCATATGGGATATGTGCAAATGACCCTTATGAACATCAGGTGTTTCAGCTCTTTGGAGATTCTGAATGCCCGTGACTTTTTTTTCTTTTTAAGCCGTTTAATGGACAAATTGAGGCCAATAAAGCCAAACCCTACTAGCTGTGGACATGCATGTTTTGGCCTTGTTATGGCCTCATCAGCACAGCACAAGTGGCTAGCTTAGCTAGAATTTTCATTTAGTTTTTACTGATTGTTTTTTCTGTGTGACCTTTTCACTTATTGTTTTAGTTTTTAGTTGGGATATTTTGCAGACGCCCTGATGGTAATGGACATCAGCTAGGTATAACAGCCCTGTATTTCTAATGCTTAGTCAAACAGTTCACCTGGGCTGTGCTGATGAGGCCATAATAAGGCCAAAACATGCATGTCCACAGCTAGTGAGTGGGGTTTGGCTTTATTGACCTGAATGTGTCCATTAAATGACTTAAAAAGAAAAAAGTCATGGGCATTCAGAATCACTATATAGCTGAAATACCTGATGTTCATAAGGGTCATTTGCATATATCCCATACGTCTCTAATACAAGAGGTTTGAGGGGTCATTCAGTGGAAATTCTAGCTTAGCTCGATCTGTAAAGTGGGGAAATTGTATGATGGCAAAGAGATTATCAATTTTCTTAATGACAGATAAAAATAGAAAGATTATTTTCCCTATTTGGCCTTTTTTAAAATAAGTCAAAGGTTGTATATTTGTTGCTGGCAGTAATTTTATTGCTTTGAAGATGATTGTTTTTGTCCAACTTTGTCAAGTAGTACCAAACATAGGTTTAAACAAATTAACCTTATCTGGGAATATAAGTATTTCATTTTGTGATTATTTTTAAATATCTTACCGGTGAAAAGATAAATGAAATACAAATGTAAATCTGAGCATTTATGTTCAGTGGAGAACTGATAATCGAATGACATTTAAAGACATGCAGGTTGGTGAGTGCTTGAATGGGTGTGCCTTCTTTGAAGGTTGGGCACCGAGCTGGCAACACGGCACCATATAAATCCACTGCCAATCATTAGCAAACCGGAGTTCCACTGTGGCAACCCCTAACTGGGAAAAGCCGGAGGAAAGCCATAACAATCAGGGAATGAAACAAACTTTCAGTTTTCATACCTTTCAAAGATTTGTAGGATTTTGGCCTATGGTTTTACTGTTTTAATATGCATTAACTGAAATTACTATGAATATGATCCTATGTGGTTATCACCATGATATTACTTAGGAATGTGAAGACATTTATTTTATTTTATTTATTTATTTATTTTTATTTATTTTACATTTGTTGACTGAGCTAGTTTAGCTGGATATATGTCCATTTTCAGCAGAGGCCCGGGGAGAAAAGCTCCTCAAAGACAGTATAATTTATTTAAATGACAGTTTTTTTTTTCAAATACAGGTACATTACATATTTTAGCAATTCATTAAATTTCAGTACATTTCTGCTTACATAATCTTAGTACATATCATATATGGATAGTTATAAGAAGATATTGATAATGACATGCTTGACAGAATTGTTTTCAGTACTACCTAGTTTATATGCTCAGTCAAATATAGGTATGTTCTTTTCTACAAAAAAGGACAATCCAGACATGTTTTGCAAAATTTCAGTATGGTCATTATCCAAACAGAGAGGAAGCTAAACATTTTGCATGTTTTATTTTTTGACTTTTTTAATGTTTTCATACCCATATATATATTATAGTATATACATTTTCTTTATTGTTAACCTTTGTAAATATGTATATATGGCTTTCAAATTTATTGTTGCTCTCCTCTTCTATCAGTAAGTGCTGTGGATCTTTTACCTCGATCTGAAATACTATCAACTCAGCAGGTGGAACCATAGTTTAATGTACCATCTGAAGGATGGCAGACGTAATGCATTGCGTGGAACGTATGAGCATGATTTAGAGAAATATAAAGCAAAATGGTTGTGGAGAGTAAAGTTGAATACATTTCATAATATGCAATTGTTAATCAGAAAAGGGCTTGCTAAATATAATATGAGTAAACAAGCAGACAAGATAATGCATGTACTCAGGACATTTAAAGTTTTTGCAATATATATCTTTTCATTGTAATATGGCAGAATTCACTGATTTCGTATGGATGTCTTCTGGTATGGGCAACAAATATGTATGCATTTTCTTTTGAAGTTTGCTATCTGTGCATACTATTATTATAATATTACACCATATACTGTTTCCTGTTGTGATTTGAGAAATTATGAATAATTCAATAAAGAGAATTGCATTATTTTGAGATTTTTCAAAGTGAATTAAATCTGATGTAATTTTCTTTCATTTCTGTTTTTTTTTTTTTGCACTTTATCTGATTATGGCTATTCTGATCCAGCTCAGTGGCATGTAAAACATATAAATAAAGATAAATAAAATATTTTCAGTTTTCAATTTTCTTTTATAGTGCAAATTTTAAGGTACACACTGTAACAAATTGTTATTATTAAGTACGTGAGTTGCTGATAAATAATGTTGTCACACACCTGATTTTTAATATTCAGAAGTTGCAGTTCTGTGGCATAAAGGGAAAACACCCTATTAGTCAGATAATCGGGGCTCAGACAGTGGTGCAGACACAGGAGAAGGAGCCATTGTGGGTCGGTAGAAGTCAGTAGCTCAGGCTGGCATGCCCATATTTGGTGAAAGTGCATTCTCGATCAGTAATTTCCAGTGGAGGCAGTGGAAGGTGCAGCAGTGACAGAGGTCATAGCTTGTGTATTTGGAAGCATGAGTGGTAATATGTATGGCCCACTGGTCTGGCACTGCATGACACAGTTTGACAGCATGTATAGTAGCAATGCAACGGTTGGGATACTTGAAAAAATATTATTCACCCCATAGCAGCATATAATGGTTCATCATCCAGACAGCTTGTGCCCTTTACTTTGCTCAAGTAAGAGTGTCGGTGCCAGCAGGCTAAACGCTGATGGTGACTGGGCATCCCACCCTACATGCATGAGGTGATACAGGGAGCAGTAGTTAGTGAATGTGGAATAAATAACTGATGGTTTAACATGCGGAAGTCAATGGGCAAAGAAGGACTAGATAACACACAAAAAATCATGACCCCTAAACTAGATGTCTTAATCAGCAAAACCAATTGTACTGGCACTGTTTCTTCAAATATTTCATGGCAGACATTGTAAATAGATTTATAAAAAAAAAAACATTCTGGATGAGTATTGCTATTGTAATTCTTCAGAAAATATTCCCAGCAAAGTAATAAGCAAGAACTCGGAATCCTTACAGCATTTCAATTATTTCTGGATTGTAACAAAGAAAGAAGCACAGAGTAGAATCCTTTAAAATTCTTTGTGAATATATCCCAAATTTGTAAGGGTGAATGTCGCAGTTTTTCATTCATGTCATATGCATCAGTGGTTTCTGTACAGTGTTAGTAGGGGTGTGCTACATTGTGTCTCTCAGTGCACAGTAGTAAACTGCTGAGTCAGAGAGCTGTGATTTGGAAATGCTCAGAAATGTGGAACTACTATTATAGTTTGGGGTGAACCGTCCTTCTGCTGCATTAGTTTTAAATGTACTTGTAAAAAGTCCCAACTCCTTGAGAGGTCCGTTTGGCTTTTGCTGATACCAGTATAAGTATGGATTTGTGCTGAGTGTTGTAAAATTACAGGAGAGAACAACATGAGACCTTTCATACACAATTTTGGTTGGCTCTGTTTGGGTTACTTTGTCTCCGTTTATGATACCTGCCAAAAATATAAACAAAGCATATTCAAACTGGTCTGTTTTATTTATCCATTAATATAACAGCTTTTGCAAAAGCAAGCGTAATTCAGTTATTATCTGATTACCAAAGTGCAATACAAATGTAACACCTTATTTATGTTATAGCACAACTTACTCTATCATATTAAATACTTTTTAAACATTGCATAAAACATTCTGTGTTTCTAAAGAGCTCACCTATCAAGATAAAATAGAGGTAGGCAGTAATTGTGATGGTTACAGCTGTGCATGATTTATGCATCTCAGTGCAGAAAATGAATATCAGCACTAACGCTCAGTTTTTTTTCTCTCAGATGATTGCAGTTCTTCTCTTCCTAATAATACTGGTAGTTAAGCAAGGTGAGCTCACATATAGATGACATCTGTTGGAAGCCACAACAATCATTTCCGTTTGCAGTATCACGCGACAGCGCGGCTGTAACTTGTCACTATTAACCATTCATAAGCACAAAGTACTGTAAGAGTCTTTGCATAGTTGTAAGATGATGGAAATTGAAAACATATTTTAGAAGAAATTCAGCATCATCTTTTAAAATGATGTTATTTTGCCATCAGTATTGTTTTAACCATTTGAATATGTACACATATCTCAAAATCATTAACCATTTGAATATGTACACATATCTCAAAGTCATCTTCTGATCCCCTGTTTCCATATCTCATGTATTTTCACACCAGGAGTGGTAACATTTTCATTCACTTCATTTAATTTAATCAAACTCAGTTTCTGCAAATGGATAGTGCATAGTACTGTCAAATCTATGCAGCCCTGTAAACCTGAATATCCATCCAGGCAGGATCATGTAAGGGTGAGGATGTGTGGGTGTTAAGGATTTTTTTTGACATTTTACTTATTTCACATGAGCCCCCTAGCATATCATTTCCTCATCAGAAGTAATAATTTGAAATCTTTTGACGCCCTTTTCACTCTTTTTCCCCATTCACCTCTTACCTGCATTCTTTTCATCCACTCTTTTGCCCCATTTTTGATGTTTCTCCTATCAGTCTTTCACCCCTTTTTTACTTTTTATGGACACTCTGACCTCATGTTGCTGCATTTGTTCCCAAACTCTCCACCTTATTCTGCCTCCTGACTACCAAAACAAATTGCACATGTTCATCTTTTCCACTCATAATATTTTTATTCATTCTTGTTAACATCAAGTCCATTTTACATAAATTGTCAGTCATTGCTATCCCTGAATTCTTCACCATTATTTCATTATGTGTTTTGTGATGATTTTGTTATGTGTTATTAGAGCTGCCATATTAAATTTCCTGAAGAAAGTAAGGACGGTATGCATACATAATGCTTTAAAATTTACACTGCCCACTAAATGTGACAAACGTATCCCGAAAGGTTTATTGGAATGTAGGGAAGTGAACTTTGAATTAATTATTATTTTGTTTACTATTATGCATCAGAGCTCCAGTTTCCCTTTTTAGGTACCACATTCATGAGCTTGCAACCATTAATTTCATTTGTCAGAAAATAATGACACCTGCAAAAAAGAGTGGAAACAATTATTGATTTGTGGCACAGCCAGATGTGAGGATTATTTCTGATAAACTCACCATTTCTCAAACTCCAGCTGTTTTTGCTGATCAGCAAATCAGTCTTAGTGCTTTTCTTTTGCTGACTGGCCTTTATAGGTTCATAGCTTCATGGGTGTGCACTAGGCTAATGACCACTGGGACATTTATAAACCTAGTCATGCATCCCAAATCTCTGACAAGTTTTATTACCTTTGATAATTGTAAGCAGGGGCTTGGGGAAATGAAATGTTTACAGGCTGCCTGTGTCCATTAGCAGCAGAGAAGGGGTAGTCCCTGGGATACATACATGTCTCTCCAGCAGGTCTTATATCTATCACAGACAAGGTTTAAGTCTTTAGAATGGGTAATTCTGGTGTTGTTTGTAATGTGGATATGCAGGAGGTCCATCAGAATGTTGTCTGATGATGCCTTGTATGCCAGGCATAAATCTCCCCTCAACAGCCTGTAGGAGACAAAATACAGAGCTATGGCTTTGAGGTGGTCTCCATAGGACATGTTAATCATACCCTGTATTCTATTAGTGAGGAACCTCTGTGGATGTTCTAATTGCTGAATGGGCTTGGTTAGGTACATACCAAAAGGGGCATTGTACTCTATGATAGGTCTGATAAATGTTGAATACAGTGGAGCAATGACCTCCTTGGACCTAAATGCCATTTCTTTGTTTATAAGTTGTACAACATAGAATGATTTCCACACTACAGTAGACACATGATGGTTAAAGCTAGTTTAGTGTCTATGTGTATCCTCAAGTCCATGACTACTGGGTAGACTCTTAGGGATATATTGTTAATGTGACAATTACCAGGGGTGGATGAATTCCCAAAGAATAGTATTATGCATTTTTTGGCATTCAGTTTTAGTCCATGGTTATGACACCAGTTAATTGTTTGTGTCAGCCCTTCTTGGAGAACGTTAGTGTTAGTGGGGGATTCTATGACCACTCCTAATTCACAATCATCTGCAAATCTGCTCATCTAGACGTCCTCAACATTGACCTTGTCTTCAGAGAAGTAGATCCCTGAGGGACTCAGCTGGTGACTGGCTTCTTTGTAAAGATGGACTCCCCAGTTCTAGTTTCCTGGGTCTTATCTGTGAGCCAGCTGGTTTAGTTGCAAAGACTTCTTTATAAGGTTATGGTAGTAAAGAGAGCAATATATTCTCTGATATATTAGACCACATTCCTTACCTGGCTCAGTAAAACATGGGGATGGAACAATAACTATGACCTAAATTTCCCAAGTTAGACTAACATCTCACACACTGCAATCATGATAGGGGAGGTCAGCAATGCCTGATCAACACATGCTCATCTATCCTTAAGAGGGAGGGGACTAGCCAAATAATGCATTGCTGGTGTGTGATGGAAGTCAGTACCTGGTACACAATGTAGTACTGATGTATGTGTGCACATATGCAGATGGGTGGGGCAATACAAACCCCTGCAGTGATGCAAGAACACACATCACTTGCTAGAGAGGGATTCGATTAGCAGGAATGAGGAAGATTTGGGTGCAGGGGTTTCACATAGTTCTCCAGTTGGGTGACAGGATATGACCTACTTAAGGGCTACTTTAACCCCAGGAAGCAAAAGACTATTACATTCTCTCATTCTTTTCAGACATACCTTGGACTCTTGGTCGCAGTGAAGAATAACAAAACTAGTGTACCTCTGTCACCAACCTAATAGCACGTGATGTAATCAGGTAATGTAAGAATTGCATGATACTCACAATGTTCTCTTACTTAACATGCCACTGTCTATTTGTGAGAGATGTTAGTACCTACACAAATCCCACAGTCAAACTCACCATGTGAGCATCACACACCTACACCAGAACCCACACATCACACTAAATTATCACCGTTTAAGAAAGCTAGTATCTCCGTTTGTGGAGTTTTGATCAGTTAACCTGGAAAAAAGCAGTTTAATTTTAAAACTGTCCCTAATCCCATAGTGAAGATGAAAAAGTTGGTGTGTATCTTGGATAAAGATGGGGATCTGCTTATAGACAAGTGATTTAAGAATTTTAACAAGTAGGGGACAGATTTTTTTTACAGATCTGTAATGTTTCAGATTAGATTGGCTATTAACCTTTGAAAGGTGGAGGGTTCTAGCCATTTTCTAATTACTAGACACTACTCCTAAGTATAATGCTAAATTATAATGACATGCACGTGACTTCAGCATATGACAATAGGAGATGATATCTAATGCATTTTGGAGATGGTGTATCAACTATATAGGAGGGATGAGACAGGGCTTTTAACAAGGTAGTTGAACAAAGCTAAAATGTGAATTGCGTTGAACTAAAAGTTAGGTAGGTCAGCAAAAATCTGAAAATGGGTGGTCTGAGAGGCTGAGGTACATTTTGGACATGTGGGCTATGGGTGGGATTGAGAAATAACCTAAACAAGCCATCATATTATATGTGGGAAGATGAGAATCATCACTAACCAAAGGTCTTTGCAACATGTGCTTAAAGTGATCGAAGAAACATTTCATCTCTACCCACTATGACAAAGTCCAAAAACATACACGCTGTCCAACCGGCTATAAAACGCCAGGTTATTTCAATCACGATGCAGACTCCACAAATAAGCAACGAAACTCCTAGGTATAAGGCAAAGCTTTTAATGAACAAGAACACAGTGAGCGCTTTCGCCAATAGGCTTCATCAGACTAACGACAATTCACTTCTTTGCAAACATTTAAAAGTTCTTACATAAAATTTGATTGGTTGCTCACTGCAACTTATAATTAGCACCATTATTTAAAGTGCACAGTGCATAAAAAACACAAAGCATCAATGCAATAGATAAATAATAAAATCTATGTACTAAAATGTACAATACTCATCACATGTCTAAAACAATAACATGTACCATGTGCATATCTAAAAATAAGATAAGTCCCTAAAAACTATCTAACTTAGATACATATGCAATCAGAAGAAAAAACATTATTTAATGTATAAGGTCCATCATGGGCTAACACAAACCATTGTTATGATATTTATAAAGACAACAAGTCAAAAACCATCTAAAAGGGGAGAGGTTACTAATTCCTACTTACAGGCTGTTGTATCATCCTGTGAATATGTACTAGAAATCCCACAAGAGACAAATAAAGTCATATACCGATACATAGGGAAAAAGCACTATCCTACTTAAAGTGAAACTAACCTAAAAGCAAACATAGACCGGGACAATGTGGGCAGAGTAGTGGATAAAGTATTGTTATTCATATCTAACTACAAAGGACATCTATCATAAATGTCATGTTCTTAATATTGAAAGTATTCACAATCATCAAAATATACATATACAGTCATAAAAGTATGTAAGGCTATACCCAGCACACATAAAATGAACTTCATTATATCTAACCATGTCAACCACTAAAATTGCAGTGCTTAAATCCATGAACTGTATATACAAGGAGTCTATTCAGTGGGACTTAAAAATCCTTCTATTCTTCAGGAATGGTTGGATTTGTACTTTATCATTCAGTCCAGGTGGTACATCAGATCTAAGTCTGATGATCCACCTGGTTTCACATTCAAGGGTCCTATTGATGATATCTCCCCCTCTAATTCCTTGCTTCAAATACTGTATTACATAAAAGGAAAAAATATGATCACTCCCAGCTTCCTTGTGATGTCTAGATAAGGCATTAGTGTCAGAACCTATTCTAACTTGATAATTGTGTTCTCTAATTCGTTCCTTTAACATGCGGTTAGTTTTTCCAATATAGTAAGATGAACATGATTTGCACGTTGCCAAATAGACAACATGCCTAGTCTCACAGCTGGTATGGGTGTTAAAAAAGTATCTCCGCATTGTCTTCGGATGTATAAATTCTGTTTCTTTATTAATGCAACTGCATTGATTACATTTACCACAGGGTAAAGTATTAATACTATCACTAATATTCATAGCCTTTATAGGTAAATATTTCGGCTTACACAATAATCTCTTTAAGTTGGGGAGGTTCCTATAAGTCATTTTTGGTTTTGGACCCACTACCTTACCCACTTCACTATCCGAAAGGAGTATATCCCAATATTTATATAACATATCCACTAAATCAGCACTGTTCCTACTATAAGATATTGTTGCTTTGACAATATCATCAGGCTCTCTTACTACCTTCAAATCTTCCTGTTGTTCCATAAAATAGGGTCTAGCTCTATCAAATCTCATTGCTTCCACTCCTGTAATAGTGTCATTGATTTTTTCTTTATCATACCCCCTCTCTAAAAACCTATTTGTCAATTCTGAAATTTCAAGTCTAAATTTCTCATCACTGGGATTAAGGCGTGATGCTCTCATAAATTGTCCCTAAGTACATTATTAAAGACATAACTTGGGTGCATGCTTTGCTTATGTAAAAGATTGTTTCTATGGCAAGCCTTCCTATGAATAGAGGTATTCAACAACCCATTCACCATCCTAGTTATCTCCACATCGAGAAACGAAATATTGGTCCTTGAAAAGTTAAGTGTAAATTTAAGGAAATGGGTGGATGTATCAAGAAAATGGACGAAACTCACGAGGGTTTCTTCATCACCTAGCCATACAAAAAAGAGATCATCCACAAATCTACGATACATCCCCACATATTTCTTGAATAATTCATTTGTACACAAAATCTATCTTCCCAAGTAGCCATTACCAAGTTGGCGTAGCTATTGGCACAGGATGTGCCCATAGCTACGCCATCTCTCTGTAGGTACAAATCAGTGTCAAACATAAAAATATTATTCGTGAGAATAATTTCCAAGAATAAAGTAATGAGATCCACTTTAGTATTCGTGAATTGGGAGTGAATGCCTAAATAATCAGAAATGTATGACAGGCCTACTTCATTGGGGATTACTGTAAAAAGTCTAACCACATCAAGAGTTACCAGCACAAATGGTTGGTCATCTCTTAAGTCTTTTGTAAAAGAATACAGATCTAGTAGGAACTGTTTACTGTCTTTAAGTATCCTTGTATTAGCATCCACCAAAGGTCTTAAAAGGTTGTCCGTATATACTGAAAGGGGTTCCGTAACCCAGCCCTGACCCGCTACAATTGGTCTCATTGGTGGATCTGTTAAGGACTTATGTACTTTCGGAAGTCCCTGGACAATAGGTATAATTGGATTACTAACTTTGAAAAAATCATATAGCTCTTTAGTGATGTCAGAAGACATCAATAGATCATCAAGTGTGTAGTAAATATTAAACACTTTGTCAGCTATCATATGTGTATCTATCTTCTGGTATGACTTGTCATCATCCAATAGGCGTTTCATCCTTAAATTATAATCAGAAATGTCCATAAGGACAATCGGACCACCTTTGTCCGCTGGTCTAATGGCCAGTGACCGATCATTCTTAAGATCATTTAGGGCTCTTCTTTGTTGATAATTAAGGTTAGATTTATGATTATTAACCCTAGTATGCTGGTAGTAATCATAGACCTCATTTTCCATGACATTACTGAACACCTCTAGGGTGGGATGTAGCTGTGGAACATATGTGCTGTTCGCTCTAAATTTCCTAAGTCCCACCTCTTGTCTATCCTTACCAAAATCCAATTTAAGCTGCACCTTCCGAGTAAATAACTTAGTATCAATGATTATGTCTACTAAGTCAGTCTTTTTAGTGGGGATAAAATTCAAGCCTTTATTTAGTACCTGTTCTTCATATTTAGTCAAAACTCTACTAGATAGATTTACAACTAATGTATGGATTTCTCCCACATTTTCTTTAGAGTGGGTCCTTGCTGTTCCTCCATGGAGCCCTTTCTCTTTTGTCTGCCCCTGCTCCCTGACCTTCTCCTTCCCAAAAAATTATCTTGTGCGATAGGGAAAGGAGTATGAGTTTTGCTGAAAGTAGGATTATTATTACTATAATCTTTAGGTCTAACCACCTGAACTTGGGTGGTGTCAGTAATACTAATCTTATTTGCCTGCGGGTCTCCCACTAACTGTGGGGTCCTGGTGTCAGTGTTCTCTCCATTCAAAGGTGAATCGAGTCCTCTCCCTATCAAGGGACAGTTGTCTTGTACAGAAGTAAGCCCATCATTCCCTATATTCAATCCTGGTATGCTTGGGAGTGTGGCTATATTAGTCGTCAAAACTCCTGGTGTGTGTTCTGAGTCATCTTGTATAGGTTCAACCACCTTTGATTCTCTGACTACCTTAGTCATAACATCATTTAACCTATTAAACCTATGGTCTTGTGTATTGCCATGCCCATAGCCACGCTGCTGAAAGCGAGGGTTATTGTGATTTAAAACATCACTATAACTATCTCGTGGCCACATAAAAACATGATTACTATTAAAATCACGAGTGTCCCTCATGATTTTATGTTTCTTCTGATCAATCAAACGTTTTTCAAACAATGTAACATCATCTAAAATTTTCTCTAATTTTAAAACATAAGCATTTTCATTATACTTAATCAAAAAGCTTTCAAATAATTCATTAACCAAAAGTCTCACTCTGTTCTCTTCTGGCATATGAAAGTCAATAAGTAACTTCATATAGTTGTAACTTAGCTCAAGATTGAGCTGTTGCCAGCGATATAATAACTCAGGGAACTGATTGCCTGACGTGGGCATTTTTAAAATACGAAGCCCACGAGGCACTATTTTCCTGTCCAAACATGCTTCAAAGTAATGCCTCTGTACCTGTAGCTTTTTGAGTTTGTTAAATGCGGTTTCAAAGTCTTGTAGATCTTTCAAGGCATTAAAGTCCTGTGCTGTGTTGTTAGCGTCCTTCGACCCTTCAATATTAGGTACAAAATCAAGAAGCTGGTTGTTTCCTCCGGTCACACAGGCTTGGAATCGGTCAGAAAACTTACTTGCCCTCGTCACAACGGGCGGAATGTATGGTAGTTCGATATTTTCACTACTTTGCGTACCCACGTTCGCCATCCTCCTCGGTTGCAGCTCCGACAATAAATATAAAGAGAAAATAGCAAAACCAATGCGGAACAGCAAACTGATAGAGGCAGGAACTAGCGTGTAAAAAATATAAACAATCCCAAAGTCCAAAAACATACACGCTGTCCAACCGGCTATAAAACGCTGGGTTATTTCAATCACGATGCAGACTCCACAAATAAGCAACGAAACTCCTAGGTATAAGGCAAAGCTTTTAATGAACAAGAACACAGTGAGCGCTTTCGCCAATAGGCTTCATCAGACTAACGACAATTCACTTCTTTGCAAACATTTAAAAGTTCTTACATAAAATTTGATTAGTTGCTCACTGCAACTTATAATTAGCACCATTATTTAAAGTGCACAGTGCATAAAAAACACAAAGCATCAATGCAATAGATAAATAATAAAATCTATGTACTAAAATGTACAATACTCATCACATGTCTAAAACAATAACATGTACCATGTGCATATCTAAAAATAAGATAAGTCCCTAAAAACTATCTAACTTAGATACATATGCAATCAGAAGAAAAAACATTATTAAATGTATAAGGTCCATCATGGGCTAACACAAACCATTGTTATATTTATAAAGACAACAAGTCAAAAACCATATAAAAGGGGAGAGGTTACTAATTCCTACTTAAAGGCTGTTGTATCATCCTGTGAATATGTACTAGAAATCCCACAAGAGACAAATAAAGTCATATACCGATACATAGGGAAAAAGCACTATCCTACTTAAAGTGAAACTAACCTAAAAGCAAACATAGACCGGGACAATATGCCAGAAGAGAACAGATTGAGACTTTTGGTTAATGAATTATTTGAAAGCTTTTTGATTAAGTATAATGAAAATGCTTATGTTTTAAAATTAGAGAAAATTTTAGATGATGTTACATTGTTTGAAAAACGTTTGATTGATCAGAAGAAACATAAAATCACGAGGGACACTCGTGATTTTAATAGTAATCATGTTTTTATGTGGCCACGAGATAGTTATAGTGATGTTTTAAATCACAATAACCCTCGCTTTCAGCAGCGTGGCTATGGGCATGGCAATACACAAGACCATAGGTTTAATAGGTTAAATGATGTTATGACTAAGGTAGTCAGAGAATCAAAGGTGGTTGAACCTATACAAGATGACTCAGAACACACACCAGGAGTTTTGACGACTAATATAGCCACACTCCCAAGCATACCAGGATTGAATATAGGGAATGATGGGCTTACTTCTGTACAAGACAACTGTCCCTTGATAGGGAGAGGACTCGATTCACCTTTGAATGGAGAGAACACTGACACCAGGACCCCACAGTTAGTGGGAGACCATGAGGCAAATAAGATTAGTATTACTGACACCACCCAAGTTCAGGTGGTTAGACCTAAAGATTATAGTAATAATAATCCTACTTTCAGCAAAACTCATACTCCTTTCCCTATCGCACAAGATAATTTTTTGGGAAGGAGAAGGTCAGGGAGCAGGGGCAGACAAAAGAGAAAGGGCTCCATGGAGGAACAGCAAGGACCCACTCTAAAGAAAATGTGGGAGAAATCCATACATTAGTTGTAAATCTATCTAGTAGAGTTTTGACTAAATATGAAGAACAGGTACTAAATAAAGGCTTGAATTTTATCCCCACTAAAAAGACTGACTTAGTAGACATAATCATTGATACTAAGTTATTTACTCGGAAGGTGCAGCTTAAATTGGATTTTGGTAAGGATAGACAAGAGGTGGGACTTAGGAAATTTAGAGCGAACAGCACATATGTTCCACAGCTACATCCCACCCTAGAGGTGTTCAGTAATGTCATGGAAAATGAGGTCTATGATTACTACCAGCATACTAGGGTTAATAATCATAAATCTAACCTTAATTATCAACAAAGAAGAGCCCTAAATGATCTTAAGAATGATCGGTCACTGGCCATTAGACCAGCGGACAAAGGTGGTCCGATTGTCCTTATGGACATTTCTGATTATAATTTAAGGATGAAACGCCTATTGGATGATGACAAGTCATACCAGAAGATAGATACACATATGGTAGCTGACAAAGTGTTTAATATTTACTATACACTTGATGATCTATTGATGTCTTCTGACATCACTAAAGAGCTATATGATTTTTTCAAAGTTAGTAATCCAATTATACCTATTGTCCAGGGACTTCTGAAAGTACATAAGTCCTTAACAGATCCACCAATGAGACCAATTGTAGCGGGTCAGGGCTGGGTTACGGAACCCCTTTCAGTATATATGGACAACCTTTTAAGACCTTTGGTGGATGCTAATACAAGGATACTTAAAGACAGTAAACAGTTCCTACTAGATCTGTATTCTTTTACAAAAGACTTAAGAGATGACCAACCATTTGTGCTGATAACTCTTGATGTGGTTAGTCTTTTTACAGTAATCCCCAATGAAGTAGGCCTGTCATACATTTCTGATTATTTAGGCATTCACTCCCAATTCACGAATACTAAAGTGGATCTCATTACTTTATTCTTGGAAATTATTCTCACGAATAATATTTTTATGTTTGACACTGATTTGTACCTACAGAGAGATGGCGTAGCTATGGGCACATCCTGTGCCAATAGCTACGCCAACTTGGTAATGGCTACTTGGGAAGATAGATTTTTGTGTACAAATGAATTATTCAAGAAATATGTGGGGATGTATCGTAGATTTGTGGATGATCTCTTTTTTGTATGGCTAGGTGATGAAGAAACCCTCGTGAGTTTCGTCCATTTTCTTGATACATCCACCCATTTCCTTAAATTTACACTTAACTTTTCAAGGACCAATATTTCGTTTCTCGATGTGGAGATAACTAGGATGGTGAATGGGTTGTTGAATACCTCTATTCATAGGAAGGCTTGCCATAGAAACAATCTTTTACATAAGCAAAGCATGCACCCAAGTTATGTCTTTAATAATGTACTTAGGGGACAATTTATGAGAGCATCACGCCTTAATCCCAGTGATGAGAAATTTAGACTTGAAATTTCAGAATTGACAAATAGGTTTTTAGAGAGGGGGTATGATAAAGAAAAAATCAATGACACTATTACAGGAGTGGAAGCAATGAGATTTGATAGAGCTAGACCCTATTTTATGGAACAACAGGAAGATTTGAAGGTAGTAAGAGAGCCTGATGATATTGTCAAAGCAACAATATCTTATAGTAGGAACAGTGCTGATTTAGTGGATATGTTATATAAACATTGGGATATACTCCTTTCGGATAGTGAAGTGGGTAAGGTAGTGGGTCCAAAACCAAAAATGACTTATAGGAACCTCCCCAACTTAAAGAGATTATTGTGTAAGCCGAAGTATTTACCTATAAAGGCTATGAATATTAGTGATAGTATTAATACTTTACCCTGTGGTAAATGTAATCAATGCAGTTGCATTAATAAAGAAACAGAATTTATACATCCGAAGACAATGCGGAGATACTTTTTTAACACCCATACCAGCTGTGAGACTAGGCATGTTGTCTATTTGGCAACGTGCAAATCATGTTCATCTTACTATATTGGAAAAACTAACCGCATGTTAAAGGAACGAATTAGAGAACACAATTATCAAGTTAGAATAGGTTCTGACACTAATGCCTTATCTAGACATCACAAGGAAGCTGGGAGTGATCATATTTTTCCTTTTATGTAATACAGTATTTGAAGCAAGGAATTAGAGGGGGAGATATCATCAATAGGACCCTTGAATGTGAAACCAGGTGGATCATCAGACTTAGATCTGATGTACCACCTGGACTGAATGATAAAGTACAAATCCAACCATTCCTGAAGAATAGAAGGATTTTTAAGTCCCACTGAATAGACTCCTTGTATATACAGTTCATGGATTTAACCACTGCAATTTTAGTGGTTGACATGGTTAGATATAATGAAGTTCATTTTATGTGTGCTGGGTATAGCCTTACATACTTTTATGACTGTATATGTATATTTTGATGATTGTGAATACTTTCAATATTAAGAACATGACATTTATGATAGATGTCCTTTGTAGTTAGATATGAATAACAATACTTTATCCACTACTCTGCCCACATTGTCCCGGTCTATGTTTGCTTTTAGGTTAGTTTCACTTTAAGTAGGATAGTGCTTTTTCCCTATGTATCGGTATATGACTTTATTTGTCTCTTGTGGGATTTCTAGTACATATTCACAGGATGATACAACAGCCTGTAAGTAGGAATTAGTAACCTCTCCCCTTTTAGATGGTTTTTGACTTGTTGTCTTTATAAATATCATAACAATGGTTTGTGTTAGCCCATGATGGACCTTATACATTAAATAATGTTTTTTCTTCTGATTGCATATGTATCTAAGTTAGATAGTTTTTAGGGACTTATCTTATTTTTAGATATGCACATGGTACATGTTATTGTTTTAGACATGTGATGAGTATTGTACATTTTAGTACATAGATTTTATTATTTATCTATTGCATTGATGCTTTGTGTTTTTTATGCACTGTGCACTTTAAATAATGGTGCTAATTATAAGTTGCAGTGAGCAACCAATCAAATTTTATGTAAGAACTTTTAAATGTTTGCAAAGAAGTGAATTGTCGTTAGTCTGATGAAGCCTATTGGCGAAAGCGCTCACTGTGTTCTTGTTCATTAAAAGCTTTGCCTTATACCTAGGAGTTTCGTTGCTTATTTGTGGAGTCTGCATCGTGATTGAAATAACCCAGCGTTTTATAGCCGGTTGGACAGCGTGTATGTTTTTGGACTTTGGGATTGTTTATATTTTTTACACGCTAGTTCCTGCCTCTATCAGTTTGCTGTTCCGCATTGGTTTTGCTATCTACCCACTATGACTCTGGACTGCAAAGTAGTTTTGCATGTCCTTGCAGTAAGATGTTGCCAATTTATGTGTGATTATATCTTATTTCTTGAGCAAATGAAAACTGTTGAGACGCATAGGCACATTGGTAAAGTTTCACTGCTTTCAGTGTTGTCTCTTTTTCTCCCTGGTGCTTTTAATTCATGAATGAGGGGATACATGTTTCACTATTTAGTGAGTTAAAATAAATTACGAATGAGGAACACTGGGTCAGTGTAGTATTTACACGCATCAGTAACACTGAGCATGCCTTGTAGAAGTGATCAGTTTAGTGTGGTAAATAAGAACCAAGATTCCCATTTTTGTCCTGTGAGAACGAATAACATTTAATAATGAATAGTGAGATCTTGTTTGTTTCAACACCCAGTATGAGATAATTGATTACAGTTTTTAAAGAAGATAGGACAAATATAAAGAGTATGGTATCTGCCTTGGACATTAGTGAGTATACAATAAAAAAGTGATCAATTTTCCTTGTAAGACCTGGGTCAGTCAGAAGAGGCAGTTCACTCTGTTGACCATTAAGAGAGACACATTCCATAAGCTAAGGATTACATTGCCTAGCCAAATGAGGTCAAAATCATCCCATGATAGAAAATTCCTTCTGAAGATCTATGGTACGAACATTTCTATGTCTGGTATAAAATCAGTAGCTGAGGCAAGGGTTGGAAAATAAATCAAGATAGTAATAATGTTAGTGTCTTCACCAAGAAAATGATGGTCAAAGGTCCATCTAGATGCTGACTCACCCAGAAAATTAAATAACACCAAACTGGTCATGTCATTATTTAGCAACTTCAATCCTTTTTATGAGGAACAGACAAAAAATAGACCTTTTATGATGAATCACATAGGGTCTCCTTTTATGATATCTCCAGTTCTGTCATCACTGAAAACTTGATATTAATTTTCAATAGATGAAGTGAGTGGGACACCATACTTCATTTGCAAAATGGAAAAAAATGCAGAGTGAGTTTAATGTTATCTAAGCTTCAGCTAAATTTCCTTGGGTCTACAACTATTTAGATAACCATTTGTAAGGTAATTGGTTGACTACACCACTGAAGGTGCATATCTTTTTTGGAGAAAATTAGACCAATGGGCAGAACTTCATCATCATCCTCCTCTGCCCCCTCCTCCTCCCTCTCATTATCACCAGTCTCCTTTTTCCCATTTTCTACAATGGAGTTGGGGTGTTGTGTCAACTGTCACCATCTCTCTTGATTTAATGTCACTCTCCTACCTTCTTCAACACTCGTGCTTGACTATCACAAGTCTTCTCTAAAACAATCCATGCACCTCTTTGCTGGATGCCCTCATTTCCTTTTGCCTTCTTCTTGTATGTCCCAAATCTTCTTCACTAGATTGTCTTCTGCTTTTCTGCACATATGCCCAAACCATCGTAATCTGCTCTCTTTGATTTTGTCCACAACTGGTGCTACTTTGGCTTCTGCTCTGATGTCGCCATTTCCTCATCTGTCCCACAGTGTGCATCCTACCTCCTGTCTCAGGCACTTCATCTCCATCACATCTAGCTTCCTTTGATGCTCTGCCTTTACTGCCCGAGTTTCTGTGCCATACAATAATACTGTTCACCTCACTTACTTTTCAGTTTCTTCTGCATTCTTCTGTCATACACTACCCCTGACACTCTGTGCCAGTTGGCTGCAGCTCTTCTGATTCTAGCTTTCAGCTCCTCATTCAGACTTCCCTTCTTCTCAACCACCCCTCTCAGATTCTTGAAGCTGCTAACCTGCTCTGCAACTTTTCCTTCTATCTCAGTTCTCAGCCTCTTTTGATTTCATCCATTTGCTGCCATTGCAACTATCTTACCTGTACTCAGTTTCATCTCATGTGCCTTCAGTTTTACATTTCATTCCCCTGTCCTTTACTGAAGTTCTTGCTCAGAGTCTGCAAGTAATGCCACATTGTTTGTATATAGCAACTTTGCTGATCTGTCCCCTCTGACCTGTTTGCAAATGTTGTCCATCACCAGTGTGTACAGCAGTGGACTCAGAGCTGAACCATGATGCACACCCACTCTAACTGGGAACCCCTCATTGAGACCAAACACTGTCTGAACTTGAATCATTGGGTCTTTGTGAATAGCCTGCACTAATTCTACCAATGCTTCTGGGACTTTGAACCACTGCAAGACTGCCTATATCAGTTTTCATGGGAACTTTTTACATGCTTTCTTTATATTAGGAATGCCCAGTTGGACTCTTTCCTCATCTCTATCTTCTTCTCACTATCTCTCGCTATCTGTGTCAGTGTAAACATCAGGTCAGTCATGCTGCTTCCGAACTACTCATCTCCCATTGTACTTTCTACCACTCCGTGTACCTGTTTATCAATCACCCCCTCCAGAACTTTCATGCACTGTGACAGGAGTTTAATACCCCTGTACTGCCCATAGTTGTGGATTTCCCCTTTGTTCCTGTAAACTGGCATGAGTATGCTTATTCTCCAGTCATCTGGGACATGTCTTTGTCTCAATACTGCTATGAGTACCCTCAGGAGCCATTTCTCCCCTTTCTCATCCAACATCTTTATGATATCTGCTGTGACCTATCTGTCATCACTGAAAGTCCAAAAGAGTGAATCATTAGACTGCCCCCTCAGCCCTTTTGCAGGACTCATGGTAGATTTTGTTTCTGTGTCAAAAACATTATGGACTTTCATGATTTGGTACTTTATGCTCTTTTTGGATTTCAACAATGAAACATTCAGCCCTTTCATCTTGCTGTTCCTGGGGTTTTGCAGACCATGCTGGCTTTCCTTACGTTACAGTAACCCTCTGGGACATATAAAACTATTTTCTTCCAGCTGTCTAGCTACTTGTAGTGATGTAAGGTATAATATGATATCTTTGAATAAGAGGATAAGGTGTTTGAATGATTATCGATATCTGATGCAGTCTTCTCCTGTATTGTGGTACTTATAGGTTTATCATATCGGTGTTCACTACTGTTATCCCTTATGGACATACTAATGGCTCCTTTTAAATTTAAATATAAGAAAGACTACAACATAGGTTCACAGGAGATAAGTAGGTTAACAACTCAAGAGCCCTTACAAGCCTAGCCATTATTACCAAAATTTACCCAATTTCCGATGCCTCAGAGTTAGAGAATGACTTAGGTTTGTGCCTATGCCTTTGAGTATTTTACAGATTTCCCCTATCCACAAGGAACATTAACACCACCCCAGGACTGAATTTATGATTCCCCATCCATTGATTCAAATTACATTTGAAGAGGGTCAGGAAAGGACTCTGCTTCATGTGAATAGGTAGCCCGTCCCAGTGAAGGGGTAATCTCTGAGACAGATATATTTACCTTCAGCATGTTTTGTTCACATTAAAGACCAGGTTTAGATCCTTGGTCAGATAATCCTCATGTTGCTTGTTTTGTGAAAATTTAATAGTTCCATCAGGACTGGATTTGAGAATGTCTTGTAGGTTAGGCCTAGATCACCCCTTAATAGTGAGTAGGAGACAAAATAAAGGGATAGGGCTTTTAGGTGATCCACAAAGGACATGTTGTTTAAATCCTGTATTTTTTTTTTGCAAGGAACCTTTGAGGCAGCTCCATTTGTTGCATGTGCCTGGTCAGGTACATGCTAAAAGGTGCAGTGTACTCAATTATAGACCTGATGAAGGCTGAGTATAGCGTGACTATAACCTCCCTGGATCTGTCCTTACTTATAAGCTGAGCCTCATCGAATGACTTTCTCACCACCATGGACACATGATGGTCAAAATTCAGGTTACTGTCTATCTGTGTACTTAGATCTCTCATGACTGGGTCCACTGATAGAGGTGTGCTATTAATGTTTCAATTTGCAAGGGTATTAGACTTCCCAAAGAGTATAATTATGATTTTTCTTTTGCGTTTAGTTTTAGGCCATGGCTCTGGTATCAATTACTTGTCTGACTCAGACCTTTCTGAAGGACAGCTAAATCACTGGGTTATCAATGATTGCCCCCAACCTGCAGACATTAGTAAAGTTGGGCAACCAAAGACATTTGCCTTGAGTTCAGAGAAGCATATTCTGAACAGGAGTGGCTCCAACACTGAGCTCTGTGGTGCACCACTAGTAACTGGCCTCTTGGTAGATCTGGACTCCCCTACTCTAACAATGTGTCCTGTCTGTGAGCCGTTTGTCTAGCCATCTGCAAGGACACCTGCAGGACTTTTTGGGGGGGTGCGAATCCAGCCCCCCTCAGCCCCTCCCCCACACAGCCATTCTAGTGTCCCATTACTTGGCTATTTCTCCCCAGTTGCCATAAACACTGTTCAAGTTTCTCACTGTGCATTCTGTTTCCTGCTTTACTTCTACAATAATTACAGATATTTGGATTTAATTTAAAACTTTTATTTCAAATTTTATAGCACTAACACTGACAGACATTTGCTAAACAAAGCAATACAGTCTCATAATGAAAACAGACTTAGCATTAAAAGTTCTCTGTCTTTGAAACTCACATTCACTGAAACAGCATTGAAACCCACATTCAAAGAAAATGCATCTGAACAGTGGCGGATTAAGTTTACCTTTGGGGTGTTTTCAAATCATAGACCCCTTGCACACAGTTTTAGCATCATGCAAAAGATATTTAAATTCACCTTCATGATTGTATTAAATTATAATATATAATAATTAAAATACATCTCTTGTATAGTACAGCAGCACTTGTCAGAGCATGTTTTATATTTATAGTTCTGAACATTTTTCTAGTAAGCAATGAAACCAAACATATGAACCAATAATGACAAAACTGCCCGATTCATAACATTTCAACCATAAAAGGCCACTCAGACTGCTTTCATTACAATCCACTAATATTAGTCAATATGCACAATCTCTGCAGATGTAAAACAATATGCACAATCTCTGCAGATGCAAAACAATATGCACAATCTCTGCAGATGCAAAATTCATCTGAATAATTCCACATTTAATAGATCTATAACTAATGAAAAGGTTTCTCCTAGCAAGCAACTTTATATTTCATGTTTCATCTACAAATTCATTGCCTGCTGCCCCTGAAGAATAAATTGTCTGTGTTACATTAAAACAATGGTATGCTGGTAATATTGCAATAAGTAATAGATGGCAAACTGAAAACAGGTTCATAGTTACTAGGCATACCATCTAAAGGAGGACATATTCAGAACTGCAGCACTTCACCCCCTTAAAACATGGCACAATATTGGCAATCCACAAGCATGCTGTAAGAGCAGAACCCACAGCCTTCTGCATAAAGGTGCAAGTATACTACCTGTTGTGCTACTAACTCAAGGTTGATGCTGTATACCATGATAGTGATACCAATTGCTAAACAAAACAACTGTACATTGTAAACAGATGTAGCATGAGCAGCAGTAAACTTCTCTTCCCTTGAAGCACACAATTCCTTGAAAATATACTTGAAACTTAATTCCTTGAAAACTACACCAAAAAATCAGTTCCTTTGAAAAATCAGTTTGGTAGTTGCGGTAGAGGATGCAGGCTCTTGTTTCCTGTAGTTAATGTACAGAGCATGAACTTATCCAAATTACTAACTACCTACTAACCCTAAGAAGGGCACTTCACTCTCTCATGCACATACCCCAACCTCTTCTGCTAGAGTCTGCTAGAGTCTGCTAGAGTCCATGTTGTCTTACATGGTTTCCTGGCTAGCAACACTGTTGCTATGAAACAATGCTTATTTAGATTTCACCATGATGTGCAGCATGAATGTGATGAGAACTGCTGCTCATGCCGCAATCGCATAAACTCCATATAGGCTTCGTGGTAAGTCTACACAGAGTTTATTGAATCCCCAAGTTTATTTATTCACAGTTTTGTAGGTTTTCCATTACACTGTTTTTGGTTACTTATTTCACCTAGGAACTTTGGAGTAACTTACTCATAGTACCCCCCCCCCCTACATATGAGTGGATGTGTCCTGGTTGACTGACAGACTAAATGGATATGATGCCATATGCAAATTAGGCAAAATTAACAGACATGCTATTATAACAGTTGTGACTGTGCTGCTTGCCTGCCTTCCTTCTTTTTGTGTTACTATTCATTTACTCTCTTGATTGTGAGCTAGTTTACGGTAAAACTACCATATTTATTTATTTATTTCCAGCTTTATTACCGGGGAAGTCCACTGGGCCGAAATGACCCATTTTCAGTGGAGGCCCAGGGAGAAAAGCTCCAAGATGCATAATACAGTTAATATATGTGATACATAAGTATAAAAGATAAAAATGTACAAAATAAGTTACAAATTAACACATTTGGTATCATGCTATTTAACAGAGTTCATTGAGAATGAAGTTGAGGGTTATACAATTTCATTTGAGGAACACTCTAACGTATAGAGTTTGACAACAATGTATGTATGAACATGAGTAAAAAGAGAAGACAGAATAAAGAAACAGTGAATACACTCTACTTATGCATATTTAAACAGGGATGCTATTTACAATATTTACAAGGTTGAGTCGAGTCAGAGTAGCTATAGGAGTTGTTGAGAGCATAGAGAGCCCAGAAAATAGAGAACACACTGGGAGCAGAAATCTTAGCTTGGATTAGGTGGGGCGAAGGCAGGTACATTTCCACTTAGAGGACGGGTGTTTGAAAAGCAGGCTTTTAAAGTTTTCAGAGTTTGGTATAGATCTTAGAGTAGATGGAAAGGAATTCCATTTTTTGCCAAGTGAGTAAGAGAGAAGAATTTGGCTAGCAGGACGTTTAGGTTTGTGAATAGCAATTAGATTCTGATGTTCAGATCTTAGAGTTCTATTGTGTATGTAGGGGGGAAGGAGATTAGTTAGAGCAGGACATTTTGTTGGGTGAAATATGAGTCTATGAGCAGTGGTGAGTTGGAGCTTTTGGTGGGTTTTCTTGATATTTTCTTGAATATGGATATCAAATTTGAGGTGTTCATCAATGGTAATGCCAAGTAGTTTGGCAGAAGGAACTACTTCTATAGGTGAATTGGTATGGCTATAGACTTTGAAGTTGTTTTTGTCGTAGGAGTGGGTCTTTGTAGGAGGGAATAATAGAATCTTTGATTTATTTACATTTAGAGAGTGGTGGTTTTGGCACATCCGGTTTTTGGTTGTTGAGAATGCAATTTGGGTTCTATTTAGCAGTTCAAAGAGGTTTGAAGCAGAGCAGACTAAGGTTGAATCGTCTGCATATTGAATGATTTTGATGTCAGAAATAACAGAGTGAAAATTATTGATGAAGATATTAAAAAGCATGGAGCCAAGAATAGATCCCTGTGGTACTCCAGTTGGGGTACGTAGGAAGGAAGAGATGGAGTTCTTCCATTTGACTGCCTGTAATATATCTGATAGATAACTGGAGAACCAGAATAAAGTGTTAGGTGAGAGATGGAAGTTAGAGAGATGACAGAGAAGGTGTTTGTGGGACAGTATTGAAAGCTTTAGACAGATTAAGTAAAATGGTAGAAACTAAATGTCCTGAATCTCGGGCTTGATTAACAGTCTCAAGGAAAGAGAGTAGAGCGGTTATAGTGCTATGGCCTGGGCGGAAGCCATGTTGGGTGGAAGTGAGAAGGTTGTTTAGGGTCAGAAAAGGCATAAGTTGGAGGTGGATGCATTTTTCTAGGATTTTGGAGATTGGTGAGAGCAGAGCAATCGGGCGAAAGTTTGATATGCTGGTGTTTTTGCCTCCTTTGTGAAGAGGAAGAATATAGGCTGAGCACCAGAGTTTAGGGACATATGATTCCTTTATGGATCTGTTAATAATGATGCTGATTGGAAGTGCAATATCATCAGCAGCACATTTCTGGAAGGAGGAGGGGATATTGTCAGGATCATTAGAGCAAGGTTTAAGTTTGGACAAAAGTTTTTGTATAAAGTTAGTGGAGATGGGTTTGAGCTGAAACAGAGAGGGAGGGTTGCTAGTTGAATTAGAAAGTGGTGAGTGAAAGGAAGTTGGGTTATTGTTAGGAAATGTCTTGGTGAGGTTAGAAATAGTTTCTATGAAAAATGTGTTAAATTCAAGTTCAAGGTCAGATTTATTTGGGTCAGGACAGGGGTTATTCTTGGAGCCTGGAATGAGAAGAGAATTTACTGAATTCCAGAATAGTTTGGGTTTTTTATTATTATCAGACTGGAGTTTGATATAGTAGAATTTTTTGTCCTTTGTGATTAGTTTTTTTGCCAGGTTACACAGCTGTTTATATTGGAGCAGTGTAGTGGGCAGTTTATTGTTTTGGTAAAGTTTACATATTTTATCTCTTTGGTGCAAGATTTTTTTTGTATCTTTGGATAGCCAAGGAACTGTTTTAGTTTTTATCCTTTTGTTTCTTAGAGGAGCAAGGGAGTTTAGGGTATTTAAGAAGACAGAGATGAAGTAATCTATAGCACTGTTGAGAGGAAGGGTGTTGAGAATTTGCCAGTTCATCTGTTTGAAAATGCTTGAGAAAGTAGTGGGGTTGAAGTTAGTGAGGTTGGGAGTGCGAATGTACTGATGCTGGTGTGGGGAAGAGCTGGTTGAGCGATGTATGAAGGCTGGGAGGTGGTCACTAATGGCATCAGGAATAGTGCCAGAGTTGGTTATTTTTTTGGGATCGGAGACTAGGATCCAGTCTAAGGTGGATCCAGGTGGATTTATTTTGTTTGGTTGGGTGATGGGGAAGATTAACTGATAAAAGTTATAGAGGTTAATGGTTAGGGAGGAAGAGTGGCAATTGATTTTGTTCCAGTCAACAGAAATAATGAGGGTTGAAAACTGATTTTCGAAATGGTTACACTTTTTAAATACTGTTTATGCAGAAACCTTAAAAGGGAGGACAGGACCACATTAACATACTGTTAATTAATGGGACGACCAACTTGGATATTTCTAAGTTAATGCATGTATCCTCCTTGGTCCTAATACAAAAGCATACAACATGTCAGTGACAAACTTCTAAAGAAGAAAGAAGCAGGGATGTTCTCAAAAGTTTAGAAACAGGTGAACAAAATTGAGGCATAAAGTTATGATTTCATAGGATCATAGCATCATAGAATCATAGGACGTTACTAGGCTATTGGCCTTGAGGCCCTTATAAGCCTAGCCAAGAATTTTGCCCATGTTCCAAAAAGTCATCACCTGATGCCCCTATCCAGCAGGGACACAGGTGGAATCCCAGGGGTGTATTTTCTGTTCCCCATCCAGTTATCCAGATTGTGCTTAAAAAGGGTTAATTGGGTACTCTGTTTGACATGAAGAAGGAGTTTATTCCACAGAAGATGGAGTCTCTGGGACACAAATCTGTCCCACCAACAAGTCCTATTGATGTCACAGACCAGGTTGAGGTCACTTTTGTGGGTTACTCGAGTGGAGCTAGACTTGGAGTATGCAGCCCTCTCTATTGCAAAACCACAAATGAAACAAGGGGGGGTAACATTTCAGAGGTAAAGATCAAGGGTATCCTCACAATTACAGAATATTAAAAGCAGAAAGAAAAAATAACTATAACACTGCATTAAAAGTTACACTAGCATTGATGTAATACACATTGACACCTGTTATTCCAGCAAACTTCCTGAGTTTTTAAGAGTGATATTTATGATATGTCCTTATTTCAGACTTCCTATCCTTCAGAAAATGCTCTCTCAAAACCTGTTATTCCAGCAACTTTGTCTAGCTTTCAGACTTTGTATTCTTCGGAAAATGTACTCTGACACAAAAAGACAAAAACCTGTTATTCATACAACTTTCTGAGTTTAGAAAAATGATTTGTTTGGTTATGCCTTTTTTGGCAATGTAACCATTAATGGTAGTATAGATACTTGGTGCTCATTGAGTGATGTACTTTGACTTCCTATCCTCTTGGTTGGTAAGGTCCAGTCCCCGAGTTCTAACTGAGCCTGTTTTGACAGCATGCTATGCATGGGCCATTCCAGTGTCACCAAAACATACTTAACAGTTGTTATAATGAAGACACACAAGTCAGTCTGTATGTATCTGAACCATCTACTATCATGACGGCAGCTGCTAAAGAATGGGTAATCATATGATATCAAATTGGGCTTAAAGTGGGTGGCACTGAAACTTTAAACATTATGGTCCCTGTGACCACTCTGTTATGCAGTACCATACCTCTCAACCTCTTAGATAAGAAATCTGGACAAAGCCACAAATAAAAGTGGGACAAAGGCCCAAAAATAGGGACAAGTTTTAAATATTGCTCTTACAAACTTAGAAAATTGATATACTGCGGTGGTGGTGCTGCTGTAGCATTATCGCCTCATAGCAAGATGTTGTCCCATTCGATTCTCAGCTAGACCGTCTTCTGTGTGGAGGCATACGTGAATGGGGCGTGCCTTTGTTGAAGGTTGTGCATCAGGGCTGGTAACCTGGTACGTAAAAATCCACTACCAATCATTAGCGGACAAGCCGAAAGACACAAACAAACTTAGAAAGTTGATAGAATAACAAGTTTTGCATTAGCATAAATTTTCTTTTTTTTTAAACAATTGTATTAATTTTAAAGAAATAAATATAAACAATTATGTGTTCTTTTAACATAAAGATATTTACAATTCAAAATGTGTTCACATAAGCATTCACATAACAATATTTAACAAATAAAGTGAAATTACTAAAACTATATACAAAGACATCCATTGAATATCATTAAGTTGGCTAGTATTTGATTATTCCATATATATAACACGTAGAGAGGTAGCATGAATTTTCTGAAGGTTATGAAGTCTGAAACTCGGTCATTATTTCTTAACTTCCGTCTTTAATTATTTGCCACTAATTTGCCAGAAAACTACAATTTTATGAAAAAGCAGACCAAAAAATATGACGCAAAAAAAATCTGGACATTCTGCCAAAATCTGTGCAGATGGGAAGTATGGTCAGCACCCAAAACAGCACATCCACCATTTTATATTTAATTCACTTATTAATGATGAAAGCTCACTGGACACAAGTGTCCCTTTACAGGGGCAACACAGGAATACCCACTGGTTAAGTGACTTGTATAGTATACAAATGGAGGTATAAGGAACCCGTAAAACCCTGTACCTGTGGTTACATGAATGAGCTCAGTAATGCCTCAGAATCTTAATCCCTTGCACAATATAATATTTTATGGTAGTAGATATTATCAAATATTGTTTTTTTATCTACTTTTTTAAGTCTTTTTAGTTGTTGAGTTTACCTTATTGAGTATATACACCTGATGGGTATTGATTTTATGGTCAAAAATTTATTTTATCATGTTTTTATATGACATTTGTACTGGCACTTTAAATGGAAGTGATTGTTAAAATTATTTACGAATTTGGCACCAAAAAGTTATTAAATACTTATTACATATTGATGTAAAGTGGTCTGAAGAAGTCTGCAATCGCAGATGAAAGCGCTTACCACGTTGTTCAGTGTATATTCAATAAACAGTTTTTAATTCCTTGGTCCGAGTCCTGTTCACCACTTGACTGACTAGCCTAGCAGAGACGGATTGCAGTCTCACAGTTTTGTTTCCGGTATAAGGAACCCGTAAAACCCTGTACCCGTGGTTACATGAATGAGCTCAGTAATGCCTCTGAATCTTAATCCCTTGCACAAACTGCATAACTTCTGCAATCTCTCATTCCCATACCTGCTTCTCAGTTTATAGCTTATTTGTTAAATGCAATTGTAATATAGCCTGTTATACCATAGTATACTCTTTTTCAGATGCATTAACCACCAGCAACAGATAGGCCTGTAATGTAAAAATTTAACTTTAGGCACAAAAACACGGCAGGATACTTTAGAACTGTAAAAGTTTAATAAAACAAAAATACAGTAACAGTTAGCGCTTTCCCACAAAGTGCTTCTTCAGACCATGCAAAGCAAGATAAAACAACATCATTAAATAGTATGAACAATTAGACAATTAAAAAACAGGCAGCAATTAATGCTGAAGACCTCTAGATTTTAGCAGAGGTTTTAAAGAAACCTTCCCATTTAAACCAGGTGATTTGTCAGCTTGTAAATTAACTATCCAATGTAGCTCCCTTAACTCTGTATAATTCCTTATATCACCTCCACATTCTGTTTGATAGATTACTTCTATTACCCTAAAATTAAAAGTATGGATGGCACTGGTCACTAGTGTATGCTTAGCTAAAGCATTTCTGATGTCCCCCACCCGAGTACTGTACAAATGCTCTCTTATTATTTCCTATAGTGTACAATTACTTTTACCTACATAAAAACTACTACATGCAGCACAACTTGCAAGGTAAGCTATATTGGAGGTGTGACAATCTGCTGATACTTTAAAATTATAAATGTAGCTGGTAAGGGTTGAATAAAGATATTACTAACTTCTATATACTTACAATAGTTACATCTGAAGCACTTCCTCATGCCCTGTACACAGCTGAAGCTCATGCCTGAGCATATTTTATAGTACAATTTGTCTCTTCAGAGACTTTCTGTTTGTATATCTAAATCTAGGTCTATCACCAACTATGACGCCTATGGTATCGTCAGTCTGTAAAATGGACCACTTACTTCTAATAACCCTGCATATCACTTCCATATCACTTGTAAAATATAGGGAAATAGGTAACCCATCCAAATCATTCCTTCTAATTTCTAAATCCTCATTGGTATTAATAATTGCATCTGAGAAATATGGTCTAGCTTTGCTAGTTCTCTGGCTCGTAGCTAAAGTACAAGCATTACCAATTTCCTTGTGTCCATAGCCTCTTCATCTAAAATCAGATGTTAAAGAGGTTAAATAATAACTGAACGTCTCATCAAGATTATTAAGTCTAGAGATGTGTAAGGTTTGCCCCTTTAAAATATTTTTATAAATAAATGCAGAATGCATACTATGTCTTTGTAAGACTGCATTACATAGGTTCATAGGTTCATAGGCTGCTACTAGGCTATCTGCCCTAGGGCATTTATAAGCCTAGCCAGAGTGTGTTTGGCTTTCGCCACCCTTTTAGATTAGTTGACTGTGCCTCTGTATAGTAGGTCACAGAAGATAGCCCTTTTAAGGTTAGTTTGCTGTGCCTCTGTCTAGTAGGGACACAGAAAAGATCCCAGGGGTAAATCTACAATCTCCCATCCACTCGTCAAGATTTCTCTTGAAGAGGGTCATTGAGGGGCTCTGCCTAACATGGATTGGGATTTTGTTCCAGAGTGAGGGGAGCCTCTGGGATATGAATCTGCCCCTCCAGCATGTCCTATTTATTTCTGTGCTGAGGTTTAAGTCCCTGGAGCGTGTAGCTCTAACGGATTTGGATTTCCTGAGGTGGAGCATGTCCATTAATTCTGGTTTGGACATGGCTTTATACGTCAGGCACAGATCGCCTCTCAGTAGGTGGTAAGCAATTGAGTAGAGCTTGAGTTTCTTTAGCCTAACTGTGTAGGGCATCTGTTTGAGTCCCTCGATCCTCTTGGTGAGGTACTTTTGGGGTCTTTCCAGTTGCTGCAGGTGTCGGGTAAGGTACATCCCAAATGGGGCATTGTATTCAGTTATGGGCCTGATGAGTGATGAGTAGAGGGGCACAATGACCTCTCTTGATCTAGATGTTAACCCTTTCGTGATAAGGTGGGCTATATAGAAGGTCTTTCTAACCACTTTGGCAACGTGATTGTCAAAGGAGAGATTGCTATCTACTTGGGTCCCCAAATCCCTAATTACTTCTTCCGTACTTAATGGATTACCACCTATGTGGTCATTTGTGGGCACTTTGTTTTTCCCAAAGGGGATGACTATGCACTTTTTGGCATTTAGCTTTAGGCTATGACTCTGGCACCAGATATCCGTCTCTGTGAGACCCTTTTGCATGTCTTCCTGAATAAACCTGTATTCAAGAGGCTATTGGCATCTTTATCTATTAACACATCAAGGAAATCTATAGAAGACAAGTACTGTTTGCTGGTAGACATCAAAAAAGTAGTAGTAGTGTGTAAATATGAAATAAATACCTGTAAACTCTCCAGAGATCCTTTCCACAACAGGAATATGTTGTCCACAAACCTTCTATAAAATATAACATGGTCCACCCATTCATACCCATGGAAAACATGCCTTTCTTCTCATTGGGCCAGAACCATGTTGGTGCATGTGCCAATAGCTATGCCAACCTTTTGTAAAAATATTATGTTTTCAAATACAAATGTATTATTTTCTAGTACAATCTCTAGAAATAAGCCCAACAAATCTATTAGTTGTTGAGAAAAATCACTATGTTGTTGCAAAAAATCCTTAGTCATCTCAACACCTGCTATATTGCGAATCACAGTAAAAAGTGATTCCAAATCCAACATGACCAAGAAACAATGAGTAATGGGATCATTACATGCAATGAATTTATACAAATCACACAAAAACTTGCATCCTTTAAAACACAGTGAACTCCATTCAGGACTTACTTAAAATATTTCTCCACAAAAATAGAGAAAGGTTCTGTAATCCATCCCTTAGCAGACACTATGGGCCTGAAGGGTGGATTAGAAACATTCTTATGAATCTTAGGAAGTCCTTGAAATGAAGGTATAACCTTGAAATAGTCAAACGAGGTAGAAGTTATTAGATGACTAAACAATCTTGTAACATAGCATCAATATTTTTTTAACAAAGCTACTTGTCCAGCATCAATAGACATATAGACAGTTTCATCAGTAAGTAAGGACATGATGCCATTCTCATAATGGCTATAATTGAGAACCACAACAGCCTCTCCTTTGTCCACTGACTTAATCATAATGTCACCATTGTTATGTAACTGTTTTATTGCCTCATTTTCTTCTTTTTTCAGGTTATAAAAATTATTATTCCTTTCAAACACTCCATTAGCAACATTAACATCATGAAACTGTCTAGACAAATCCAGTTCACATTTCTTACAAAAAGTCTCTAAAACTGAGTTCAAAACTGGTTGATAAACACTCAGTTTCTGAAAAGCATGCAGTTGACTATTAATAGGATAAGCAGTCTTTGATATGACATTCCTGGCAAATGACCTAATGTCCAATATAACATCACTAAAATTTGCCTTTTCTGCTGGTATATAAAATAAACCATGTTCCAGCACAAAACAGGTGGAGTTAAGTACTTACTGGATAAATTAACAACTAGGGACTCTTCATTTGTTGCAAATATCTCCTCATCATTGACGATGGTGGGGGTTGAGTTGCTGTCTCCTCCATTTCCTCCCTCGACTAAGCGATCTCCCCTTGTCTTCCATTTTCATCCTCTTGAATGGTAAAAGGAGGGATATGGAGGAAAAATTCTGTGGTATGGAGTCATTTTGTTTCTTGTTCTGTTAAACAGGATGCATCTTCTGATGTACTACTGTTGGCTGTACTGAAACGGCTTCAGAGGTTGAGCCAAGTGAGATAAGCA